>NW_025728779.1:0-185091 GCF_021461385.2 Schistocerca piceifrons | reverse complement strand
GGTGTGGAGAGGTACCAAAACGACAGGCAATCTGCGAAATTTTCTGCTCGTTGTTCTTAAACAAAAAAAGAAAAATCCGACGCAGTCGGTAGGACTCGAACCTACGCTCCCAGAGGGAATCTGATTTCTAGTCAGACGCCTTAACCACTCGGCCACGACTGCTCGTAACCCAAGTTTCCCAGGAATCGTGAAAAATCCAACCGGTCTGCGCAGAATGTTGACAGGAAACGAACTCCGTGCACTGATTACGGCAGGGCTACCATCGCTACGAGACGAGCCATTACGGAAACGTTAAAATCTCCGCCCGGACAGGGACTTGAACCCTGGACCCTTAGGTTAAAAGCCTAATGCTCTACCGACTGAGCTATCCGGGCTCACGCTCGTTGTGGACGGAGCGGCTGCAAGCAATGTAAATAACTGGAACGCGTTTGTAGGCGTACTACGGTAATTTCTGGCTTCTGGCGCAACTGGCGACTTCACCGACTTCCCACTGACGCTGGTAGCAGCCCAACAACGGACCAGTGCCTCTTCTCCCTTTATTCCGGTGCCGACAGTAATTGCATCATGTGCCTGTTTTCCCCGATTACGTTCGGTCGAAGCTTCGGAAGGTGGGCGACAAACGACAGTTCGAAGGCCAAAACATGGAGCGTTGTGTGCGCAAAAACTTCCGTTCCGGTACCGGGAATCGAACCAGGGCCTCCTGGGTGAAAGCCAGGTATCCTAGCCACTAGACCACACCGGATTTGCTCGATAAGCGTCAGGTTTTCTCCGTCTCCTCTCGTATTTCGTGCTGAATCTGGACTCAGTGCAGTTCTCCGTTTGCGAGCATATTTGAGCCTACAGACTGGCATGGCGCACAGCCCGAAATTGACTATTCATTATTTTACTCCTAACAAGGGAAGAGAAAGATCAAAGTTGTACGTTGTCATAATTGGAAATAAACGTATTGACGCTGAGGCGTAGACTCCTTATGGATAACGAACGACAATTAAGTTCGTTCCCTAGCAACAGCAACGCCGTTAATTCAGCCATGATGTACAGCAAATTAAATGCCCGGGGTGAGGATCGAACTCACGACCTTAAGATTATGAGACTTACGCGCTACCTACTGCGCTACCGAGGCACGGTGCAAGTAACGTTACAGGAAACTTGGTAAGTCTCTCATATTAGAGATTAGACAGTTCGCGCTTTCTCAAGAATCTGTTGTGTTGCTACACGTGCTTTCCCTACTTGCTAGATTAAACTGCTGCCGCAGCTTTTTCAACGGAACGCAGCACTGCCTGAGGTTACAGTACATCGCCCTTGCGGCACCTGAACACAGCGGCCTGTTGGGACAGGCCGACGTCAGAGTTCAGAAATAGCATGCGACCGTTCAAGTACGGTCTATTGCGTGCTGCGTGTATGGTTCCTCTCACAGCGAATCCTGCTATACATTCCTGAGGCTGACGCAGCTCAGGCGAGGAATCGGCGCGGCAGCATTATAGCGAGAACAGCAGAACGATGCATCGGCCGGGAATCGAACCCGGGCCGTCCGCATGCTAAGCGAGCATTCACCAATTTTTTTTTTCTTCTCATTTCTTTCGTTGCATTTGTTGGGGGCGGACGTCCGATGGCGCCCGTTCAAGTTCATCGTTGACTCGGTCTTTTATTACAGAGGGCAGATAACTCTCAGACCGAACACGCTGAGCTATCGTGCCGGCAAGCCTTAAGATTATGAGACTTACGCGCTGCCTACTGCACTACTGAGGCACATGCCATTGAACCAGCGATGCTCGTCAAGCTGCCCGTGCTTCCCGAGCACTTTTCTGCAGGGGAAAGTGGGATTGCCACCCAGCGACGTCGGATACAACCGAAAAAAGTGCTACACACGCGGAGTGCTCCACTACACTGCCTTAAAACGAATGCTCATCTCTATCGTGTGAGTAACCTTGCGGCCGCGGCGACTAGTCTTGCCCAAAGACGCAGCGTGCGTGGAGGCGCTACCCGAATGCGTGTGGATGCACCCTCCTACCTCGAAAAGCGCCTGCAGCTACTATCACCGTGGGCCGCTGCTGGCGGGCAGGAAGCCGACACAGCGGGGCGTTGCGAGCAGCGGCTGTGCGGTGGTGGTGTAATGGTGAGCATAGTTGCCTTCCAAGCAGTTGATCCGGGATCGATTCCCGGCCACCGCAAGTGGCGCTAGTTTTTTTCGTATGAGTATGTGAGCCGCGTGCTGTTAAATGAAGGTTTTTTTCGTCGTAGCTCCACGCAGACCATCCTGTAGTATGTCCCGACTTGTCCCGACTTTGCTCGGCTGACGCGAAAGCTGACGCTTGGAATTCGCCCTTATCAAAAGGACAGGCACTATAAACGGCTGTGAGAGGCGAGGTGTGGAGAGGTACCAAAACGACAGGCAATCTGCGAAATTTTCTGCTCGTTGTTCTTAAACAAAAAAAGAAAAATCCGACGCAGTCGGTAGGACTCGAACCTACGCTCCCAGAGGGAATCTGATTTCTAGTCAGACGCCTTAACCACTCGGCCACGACTGCTCGTAACCCAAGTTTCCCAGGAATCGTGAAAAATCCAACCGGTCTGCGCAGAATGTTGACAGGAAACGAACTCCGTGCACTGATTACGGCAGGGCTACCATCGCTACGAGACGAGCCATTACGGAAACGTTAAAATCTCCGCCCGGACAGGGACTTGAACCCTGGACCCTTAGGTTAAAAGCCTAATGCTCTACCGACTGAGCTATCCGGGCTCACGCTCGTTGTGGACGGAGCGGCTGCAAGCAATGTAAATAACTGGAACGCGTTTGTAGGCGTACTACGGTAATTTCTGGCTTCTGGCGCAACTGGCGACTTCACCGACTTCCCACTGACGCTGGTAGCAGCCCAACAACGGACCAGTGCCTCTTCTCCCTTTATTCCGGTGCCGACAGTAATTGCATCATGTGCCTGTTTTCCCCGATTACGTTCGGTCGAAGCTTCGGAAGGTGGGCGACAAACGACAGTTCGAAGGCCAAAACATGGAGCGTTGTGTGCGCAAAAACTTCCGTTCCGGTACCGGGAATCGAACCAGGGCCTCCTGGGTGAAAGCCAGGTATCCTAGCCACTAGACCACACCGGATTTGCTCGATAAGCGTCAGGTTTTCTCCGTCTCCTCTCGTATTTCGTGCTGAATCTGGACTCAGTGCAGTTCTCCGTTTGCGAGCATATTTGAGCCTACAGACTGGCATGGCGCACAGCCCGAAATTGACTATTCATTATTTTACTCCTAACAAGGGAAGAGAAAGATCAAAGTTGTACGTTGTCATAATTGGAAATAAACGTATTGACGCTGAGGCGTAGACTCCTTATGGATAACGAACGACAATTAAGTTCGTTCCCTAGCAACAGCAACGCCGTTAATTCAGCCATGATGTACAGCAAATTAAATGCCCGGGGTGAGGATCGAACTCACGACCTTAAGATTATGAGACTTACGCGCTACCTACTGCGCTACCGAGGCACGGTGCAAGTAACGTTACAGGAAACTTGGTAAGTCTCTCATATTAGAGATTAGACAGTTCGCGCTTTCTCAAGAATCTGTTGTGTTGCTACACGTGCTTTCCCTACTTGCTAGATTAAACTGCTGCCGCAGCTTTTTCAACGGAACGCAGCACTGCCTGAGGTTACAGTACATCGCCCTTGCGGCACCTGAACACAGCGGCCTGTTGGGACAGGCCGACGTCAGAGTTCAGAAATAGCATGCGACCGTTCAAGTACGGTCTATTGCGTGCTGCGTGTATGGTTCCTCTCACAGCGAATCCTGCTATACATTCCTGAGGCTGACGCAGCTCAGGCGAGGAATCGGCGCGGCAGCATTATAGCGAGAACAGCAGAACGATGCATCGGCCGGGAATCGAACCCGGGCCGTCCGCATGCTAAGCGAGCATTCACCAATTTTTTTTTTCTTCTCATTTCTTTCGTTGCATTTGTTGGGGGCGGACGTCCGATGGCGCCCGTTCAAGTTCATCGTTGACTCGGTCTTTTATTACAGAGGGCAGATAACTCTCAGACCGAACACGCTGAGCTATCGTGCCGGCAAGCCTTAAGATTATGAGACTTACGCGCTGCCTACTGCACTACTGAGGCACATGCCATTGAACCAGCGATGCTCGTCAAGCTGCCCGTGCTTCCCGAGCACTTTTCTGCAGGGGAAAGTGGGATTGCCACCCAGCGACGTCGGATACAACCGAAAAAAGTGCTACACACGCGGAGTGCTCCACTACACTGCCTTAAAACGAATGCTCATCTCTATCGTGTGAGTAACCTTGCGGCCGCGGCGACTAGTCTTGCCCAAAGACGCAGCGTGCGTGGAGGCGCTACCCGAATGCGTGTGGATGCACCCTCCTACCTCGAAAAGCGCCTGCAGCTACTATCACCGTGGGCCGCTGCTGGCGGGCAGGAAGCCGACACAGCGGGGCGTTGCGAGCAGCGGCTGTGCGGTGGTGGTGTAATGGTGAGCATAGTTGCCTTCCAAGCAGTTGATCCGGGATCGATTCCCGGCCACCGCAAGTGGCGCTAGTTTTTTTCGTATGAGTATGTGAGCCGCGTGCTGTTAAATGAAGGTTTTTTTCGTCGTAGCTCCACGCAGACCATCCTGTAGTATGTCCCGACTTGTCCCGACTTTGCTCGGCTGACGCGAAAGCTGACGCTTGGAATTCGCCCTTATCAAAAGGACAGGCACTATAAACGGCTGTGAGAGGCGAGGTGTGGAGAGGTACCAAAACGACAGGCAATCTGCGAAATTTTCTGCTCGTTGTTCTTAAACAAAAAAAGAAAAATCCGACGCAGTCGGTAGGACTCGAACCTACGCTCCCAGAGGGAATCTGATTTCTAGTCAGACGCCTTAACCACTCGGCCACGACTGCTCGTAACCCAAGTTTCCCAGGAATCGTGAAAAATCCAACCGGTCTGCGCAGAATGTTGACAGGAAACGAACTCCGTGCACTGATTACGGCAGGGCTACCATCGCTACGAGACGAGCCATTACGGAAACGTTAAAATCTCCGCCCGGACAGGGACTTGAACCCTGGACCCTTAGGTTAAAAGCCTAATGCTCTACCGACTGAGCTATCCGGGCTCACGCTCGTTGTGGACGGAGCGGCTGCAAGCAATGTAAATAACTGGAACGCGTTTGTAGGCGTACTACGGTAATTTCTGGCTTCTGGCGCAACTGGCGACTTCACCGACTTCCCACTGACGCTGGTAGCAGCCCAACAACGGACCAGTGCCTCTTCTCCCTTTATTCCGGTGCCGACAGTAATTGCATCATGTGCCTGTTTTCCCCGATTACGTTCGGTCGAAGCTTCGGAAGGTGGGCGACAAACGACAGTTCGAAGGCCAAAACATGGAGCGTTGTGTGCGCAAAAACTTCCGTTCCGGTACCGGGAATCGAACCAGGGCCTCCTGGGTGAAAGCCAGGTATCCTAGCCACTAGACCACACCGGATTTGCTCGATAAGCGTCAGGTTTTCTCCGTCTCCTCTCGTATTTCGTGCTGAATCTGGACTCAGTGCAGTTCTCCGTTTGCGAGCATATTTGAGCCTACAGACTGGCATGGCGCACAGCCCGAAATTGACTATTCATTATTTTACTCCTAACAAGGGAAGAGAAAGATCAAAGTTGTACGTTGTCATAATTGGAAATAAACGTATTGACGCTGAGGCGTAGACTCCTTATGGATAACGAACGACAATTAAGTTCGTTCCCTAGCAACAGCAACGCCGTTAATTCAGCCATGATGTACAGCAAATTAAATGCCCGGGGTGAGGATCGAACTCACGACCTTAAGATTATGAGACTTACGCGCTACCTACTGCGCTACCGAGGCACGGTGCAAGTAACGTTACAGGAAACTTGGTAAGTCTCTCATATTAGAGATTAGACAGTTCGCGCTTTCTCAAGAATCTGTTGTGTTGCTACACGTGCTTTCCCTACTTGCTAGATTAAACTGCTGCCGCAGCTTTTTCAACGGAACGCAGCACTGCCTGAGGTTACAGTACATCGCCCTTGCGGCACCTGAACACAGCGGCCTGTTGGGACAGGCCGACGTCAGAGTTCAGAAATAGCATGCGACCGTTCAAGTACGGTCTATTGCGTGCTGCGTGTATGGTTCCTCTCACAGCGAATCCTGCTATACATTCCTGAGGCTGACGCAGCTCAGGCGAGGAATCGGCGCGGCAGCATTATAGCGAGAACAGCAGAACGATGCATCGGCCGGGAATCGAACCCGGGCCGTCCGCATGCTAAGCGAGCATTCACCAATTTTTTTTTTCTTCTCATTTCTTTCGTTGCATTTGTTGGGGGCGGACGTCCGATGGCGCCCGTTCAAGTTCATCGTTGACTCGGTCTTTTATTACAGAGGGCAGATAACTCTCAGACCGAACACGCTGAGCTATCGTGCCGGCAAGCCTTAAGATTATGAGACTTACGCGCTGCCTACTGCACTACTGAGGCACATGCCATTGAACCAGCGATGCTCGTCAAGCTGCCCGTGCTTCCCGAGCACTTTTCTGCAGGGGAAAGTGGGATTGCCACCCAGCGACGTCGGATACAACCGAAAAAAGTGCTACACACGCGGAGTGCTCCACTACACTGCCTTAAAACGAATGCTCATCTCTATCGTGTGAGTAACCTTGCGGCCGCGGCGACTAGTCTTGCCCAAAGACGCAGCGTGCGTGGAGGCGCTACCCGAATGCGTGTGGATGCACCCTCCTACCTCGAAAAGCGCCTGCAGCTACTATCACCGTGGGCCGCTGCTGGCGGGCAGGAAGCCGACACAGCGGGGCGTTGCGAGCAGCGGCTGTGCGGTGGTGGTGTAATGGTGAGCATAGTTGCCTTCCAAGCAGTTGATCCGGGATCGATTCCCGGCCACCGCAAGTGGCGCTAGTTTTTTTCGTATGAGTATGTGAGCCGCGTGCTGTTAAATGAAGGTTTTTTTCGTCGTAGCTCCACGCAGACCATCCTGTAGTATGTCCCGACTTGTCCCGACTTTGCTCGGCTGACGCGAAAGCTGACGCTTGGAATTCGCCCTTATCAAAAGGACAGGCACTATAAACGGCTGTGAGAGGCGAGGTGTGGAGAGGTACCAAAACGACAGGCAATCTGCGAAATTTTCTGCTCGTTGTTCTTAAACAAAAAAAGAAAAATCCGACGCAGTCGGTAGGACTCGAACCTACGCTCCCAGAGGGAATCTGATTTCTAGTCAGACGCCTTAACCACTCGGCCACGACTGCTCGTAACCCAAGTTTCCCAGGAATCGTGAAAAATCCAACCGGTCTGCGCAGAATGTTGACAGGAAACGAACTCCGTGCACTGATTACGGCAGGGCTACCATCGCTACGAGACGAGCCATTACGGAAACGTTAAAATCTCCGCCCGGACAGGGACTTGAACCCTGGACCCTTAGGTTAAAAGCCTAATGCTCTACCGACTGAGCTATCCGGGCTCACGCTCGTTGTGGACGGAGCGGCTGCAAGCAATGTAAATAACTGGAACGCGTTTGTAGGCGTACTACGGTAATTTCTGGCTTCTGGCGCAACTGGCGACTTCACCGACTTCCCACTGACGCTGGTAGCAGCCCAACAACGGACCAGTGCCTCTTCTCCCTTTATTCCGGTGCCGACAGTAATTGCATCATGTGCCTGTTTTCCCCGATTACGTTCGGTCGAAGCTTCGGAAGGTGGGCGACAAACGACAGTTCGAAGGCCAAAACATGGAGCGTTGTGTGCGCAAAAACTTCCGTTCCGGTACCGGGAATCGAACCAGGGCCTCCTGGGTGAAAGCCAGGTATCCTAGCCACTAGACCACACCGGATTTGCTCGATAAGCGTCAGGTTTTCTCCGTCTCCTCTCGTATTTCGTGCTGAATCTGGACTCAGTGCAGTTCTCCGTTTGCGAGCATATTTGAGCCTACAGACTGGCATGGCGCACAGCCCGAAATTGACTATTCATTATTTTACTCCTAACAAGGGAAGAGAAAGATCAAAGTTGTACGTTGTCATAATTGGAAATAAACGTATTGACGCTGAGGCGTAGACTCCTTATGGATAACGAACGACAATTAAGTTCGTTCCCTAGCAACAGCAACGCCGTTAATTCAGCCATGATGTACAGCAAATTAAATGCCCGGGGTGAGGATCGAACTCACGACCTTAAGATTATGAGACTTACGCGCTACCTACTGCGCTACCGAGGCACGGTGCAAGTAACGTTACAGGAAACTTGGTAAGTCTCTCATATTAGAGATTAGACAGTTCGCGCTTTCTCAAGAATCTGTTGTGTTGCTACACGTGCTTTCCCTACTTGCTAGATTAAACTGCTGCCGCAGCTTTTTCAACGGAACGCAGCACTGCCTGAGGTTACAGTACATCGCCCTTGCGGCACCTGAACACAGCGGCCTGTTGGGACAGGCCGACGTCAGAGTTCAGAAATAGCATGCGACCGTTCAAGTACGGTCTATTGCGTGCTGCGTGTATGGTTCCTCTCACAGCGAATCCTGCTATACATTCCTGAGGCTGACGCAGCTCAGGCGAGGAATCGGCGCGGCAGCATTATAGCGAGAACAGCAGAACGATGCATCGGCCGGGAATCGAACCCGGGCCGTCCGCATGCTAAGCGAGCATTCACCAATTTTTTTTTTCTTCTCATTTCTTTCGTTGCATTTGTTGGGGGCGGACGTCCGATGGCGCCCGTTCAAGTTCATCGTTGACTCGGTCTTTTATTACAGAGGGCAGATAACTCTCAGACCGAACACGCTGAGCTATCGTGCCGGCAAGCCTTAAGATTATGAGACTTACGCGCTGCCTACTGCACTACTGAGGCACATGCCATTGAACCAGCGATGCTCGTCAAGCTGCCCGTGCTTCCCGAGCACTTTTCTGCAGGGGAAAGTGGGATTGCCACCCAGCGACGTCGGATACAACCGAAAAAAGTGCTACACACGCGGAGTGCTCCACTACACTGCCTTAAAACGAATGCTCATCTCTATCGTGTGAGTAACCTTGCGGCCGCGGCGACTAGTCTTGCCCAAAGACGCAGCGTGCGTGGAGGCGCTACCCGAATGCGTGTGGATGCACCCTCCTACCTCGAAAAGCGCCTGCAGCTACTATCACCGTGGGCCGCTGCTGGCGGGCAGGAAGCCGACACAGCGGGGCGTTGCGAGCAGCGGCTGTGCGGTGGTGGTGTAATGGTGAGCATAGTTGCCTTCCAAGCAGTTGATCCGGGATCGATTCCCGGCCACCGCAAGTGGCGCTAGTTTTTTTCGTATGAGTATGTGAGCCGCGTGCTGTTAAATGAAGGTTTTTTTCGTCGTAGCTCCACGCAGACCATCCTGTAGTATGTCCCGACTTGTCCCGACTTTGCTCGGCTGACGCGAAAGCTGACGCTTGGAATTCGCCCTTATCAAAAGGACAGGCACTATAAACGGCTGTGAGAGGCGAGGTGTGGAGAGGTACCAAAACGACAGGCAATCTGCGAAATTTTCTGCTCGTTGTTCTTAAACAAAAAAAGAAAAATCCGACGCAGTCGGTAGGACTCGAACCTACGCTCCCAGAGGGAATCTGATTTCTAGTCAGACGCCTTAACCACTCGGCCACGACTGCTCGTAACCCAAGTTTCCCAGGAATCGTGAAAAATCCAACCGGTCTGCGCAGAATGTTGACAGGAAACGAACTCCGTGCACTGATTACGGCAGGGCTACCATCGCTACGAGACGAGCCATTACGGAAACGTTAAAATCTCCGCCCGGACAGGGACTTGAACCCTGGACCCTTAGGTTAAAAGCCTAATGCTCTACCGACTGAGCTATCCGGGCTCACGCTCGTTGTGGACGGAGCGGCTGCAAGCAATGTAAATAACTGGAACGCGTTTGTAGGCGTACTACGGTAATTTCTGGCTTCTGGCGCAACTGGCGACTTCACCGACTTCCCACTGACGCTGGTAGCAGCCCAACAACGGACCAGTGCCTCTTCTCCCTTTATTCCGGTGCCGACAGTAATTGCATCATGTGCCTGTTTTCCCCGATTACGTTCGGTCGAAGCTTCGGAAGGTGGGCGACAAACGACAGTTCGAAGGCCAAAACATGGAGCGTTGTGTGCGCAAAAACTTCCGTTCCGGTACCGGGAATCGAACCAGGGCCTCCTGGGTGAAAGCCAGGTATCCTAGCCACTAGACCACACCGGATTTGCTCGATAAGCGTCAGGTTTTCTCCGTCTCCTCTCGTATTTCGTGCTGAATCTGGACTCAGTGCAGTTCTCCGTTTGCGAGCATATTTGAGCCTACAGACTGGCATGGCGCACAGCCCGAAATTGACTATTCATTATTTTACTCCTAACAAGGGAAGAGAAAGATCAAAGTTGTACGTTGTCATAATTGGAAATAAACGTATTGACGCTGAGGCGTAGACTCCTTATGGATAACGAACGACAATTAAGTTCGTTCCCTAGCAACAGCAACGCCGTTAATTCAGCCATGATGTACAGCAAATTAAATGCCCGGGGTGAGGATCGAACTCACGACCTTAAGATTATGAGACTTACGCGCTACCTACTGCGCTACCGAGGCACGGTGCAAGTAACGTTACAGGAAACTTGGTAAGTCTCTCATATTAGAGATTAGACAGTTCGCGCTTTCTCAAGAATCTGTTGTGTTGCTACACGTGCTTTCCCTACTTGCTAGATTAAACTGCTGCCGCAGCTTTTTCAACGGAACGCAGCACTGCCTGAGGTTACAGTACATCGCCCTTGCGGCACCTGAACACAGCGGCCTGTTGGGACAGGCCGACGTCAGAGTTCAGAAATAGCATGCGACCGTTCAAGTACGGTCTATTGCGTGCTGCGTGTATGGTTCCTCTCACAGCGAATCCTGCTATACATTCCTGAGGCTGACGCAGCTCAGGCGAGGAATCGGCGCGGCAGCATTATAGCGAGAACAGCAGAACGATGCATCGGCCGGGAATCGAACCCGGGCCGTCCGCATGCTAAGCGAGCATTCACCAATTTTTTTTTTCTTCTCATTTCTTTCGTTGCATTTGTTGGGGGCGGACGTCCGATGGCGCCCGTTCAAGTTCATCGTTGACTCGGTCTTTTATTACAGAGGGCAGATAACTCTCAGACCGAACACGCTGAGCTATCGTGCCGGCAAGCCTTAAGATTATGAGACTTACGCGCTGCCTACTGCACTACTGAGGCACATGCCATTGAACCAGCGATGCTCGTCAAGCTGCCCGTGCTTCCCGAGCACTTTTCTGCAGGGGAAAGTGGGATTGCCACCCAGCGACGTCGGATACAACCGAAAAAAGTGCTACACACGCGGAGTGCTCCACTACACTGCCTTAAAACGAATGCTCATCTCTATCGTGTGAGTAACCTTGCGGCCGCGGCGACTAGTCTTGCCCAAAGACGCAGCGTGCGTGGAGGCGCTACCCGAATGCGTGTGGATGCACCCTCCTACCTCGAAAAGCGCCTGCAGCTACTATCACCGTGGGCCGCTGCTGGCGGGCAGGAAGCCGACACAGCGGGGCGTTGCGAGCAGCGGCTGTGCGGTGGTGGTGTAATGGTGAGCATAGTTGCCTTCCAAGCAGTTGATCCGGGATCGATTCCCGGCCACCGCAAGTGGCGCTAGTTTTTTTCGTATGAGTATGTGAGCCGCGTGCTGTTAAATGAAGGTTTTTTTCGTCGTAGCTCCACGCAGACCATCCTGTAGTATGTCCCGACTTGTCCCGACTTTGCTCGGCTGACGCGAAAGCTGACGCTTGGAATTCGCCCTTATCAAAAGGACAGGCACTATAAACGGCTGTGAGAGGCGAGGTGTGGAGAGGTACCAAAACGACAGGCAATCTGCGAAATTTTCTGCTCGTTGTTCTTAAACAAAAAAAGAAAAATCCGACGCAGTCGGTAGGACTCGAACCTACGCTCCCAGAGGGAATCTGATTTCTAGTCAGACGCCTTAACCACTCGGCCACGACTGCTCGTAACCCAAGTTTCCCAGGAATCGTGAAAAATCCAACCGGTCTGCGCAGAATGTTGACAGGAAACGAACTCCGTGCACTGATTACGGCAGGGCTACCATCGCTACGAGACGAGCCATTACGGAAACGTTAAAATCTCCGCCCGGACAGGGACTTGAACCCTGGACCCTTAGGTTAAAAGCCTAATGCTCTACCGACTGAGCTATCCGGGCTCACGCTCGTTGTGGACGGAGCGGCTGCAAGCAATGTAAATAACTGGAACGCGTTTGTAGGCGTACTACGGTAATTTCTGGCTTCTGGCGCAACTGGCGACTTCACCGACTTCCCACTGACGCTGGTAGCAGCCCAACAACGGACCAGTGCCTCTTCTCCCTTTATTCCGGTGCCGACAGTAATTGCATCATGTGCCTGTTTTCCCCGATTACGTTCGGTCGAAGCTTCGGAAGGTGGGCGACAAACGACAGTTCGAAGGCCAAAACATGGAGCGTTGTGTGCGCAAAAACTTCCGTTCCGGTACCGGGAATCGAACCAGGGCCTCCTGGGTGAAAGCCAGGTATCCTAGCCACTAGACCACACCGGATTTGCTCGATAAGCGTCAGGTTTTCTCCGTCTCCTCTCGTATTTCGTGCTGAATCTGGACTCAGTGCAGTTCTCCGTTTGCGAGCATATTTGAGCCTACAGACTGGCATGGCGCACAGCCCGAAATTGACTATTCATTATTTTACTCCTAACAAGGGAAGAGAAAGATCAAAGTTGTACGTTGTCATAATTGGAAATAAACGTATTGACGCTGAGGCGTAGACTCCTTATGGATAACGAACGACAATTAAGTTCGTTCCCTAGCAACAGCAACGCCGTTAATTCAGCCATGATGTACAGCAAATTAAATGCCCGGGGTGAGGATCGAACTCACGACCTTAAGATTATGAGACTTACGCGCTACCTACTGCGCTACCGAGGCACGGTGCAAGTAACGTTACAGGAAACTTGGTAAGTCTCTCATATTAGAGATTAGACAGTTCGCGCTTTCTCAAGAATCTGTTGTGTTGCTACACGTGCTTTCCCTACTTGCTAGATTAAACTGCTGCCGCAGCTTTTTCAACGGAACGCAGCACTGCCTGAGGTTACAGTACATCGCCCTTGCGGCACCTGAACACAGCGGCCTGTTGGGACAGGCCGACGTCAGAGTTCAGAAATAGCATGCGACCGTTCAAGTACGGTCTATTGCGTGCTGCGTGTATGGTTCCTCTCACAGCGAATCCTGCTATACATTCCTGAGGCTGACGCAGCTCAGGCGAGGAATCGGCGCGGCAGCATTATAGCGAGAACAGCAGAACGATGCATCGGCCGGGAATCGAACCCGGGCCGTCCGCATGCTAAGCGAGCATTCACCAATTTTTTTTTTCTTCTCATTTCTTTCGTTGCATTTGTTGGGGGCGGACGTCCGATGGCGCCCGTTCAAGTTCATCGTTGACTCGGTCTTTTATTACAGAGGGCAGATAACTCTCAGACCGAACACGCTGAGCTATCGTGCCGGCAAGCCTTAAGATTATGAGACTTACGCGCTGCCTACTGCACTACTGAGGCACATGCCATTGAACCAGCGATGCTCGTCAAGCTGCCCGTGCTTCCCGAGCACTTTTCTGCAGGGGAAAGTGGGATTGCCACCCAGCGACGTCGGATACAACCGAAAAAAGTGCTACACACGCGGAGTGCTCCACTACACTGCCTTAAAACGAATGCTCATCTCTATCGTGTGAGTAACCTTGCGGCCGCGGCGACTAGTCTTGCCCAAAGACGCAGCGTGCGTGGAGGCGCTACCCGAATGCGTGTGGATGCACCCTCCTACCTCGAAAAGCGCCTGCAGCTACTATCACCGTGGGCCGCTGCTGGCGGGCAGGAAGCCGACACAGCGGGGCGTTGCGAGCAGCGGCTGTGCGGTGGTGGTGTAATGGTGAGCATAGTTGCCTTCCAAGCAGTTGATCCGGGATCGATTCCCGGCCACCGCAAGTGGCGCTAGTTTTTTTCGTATGAGTATGTGAGCCGCGTGCTGTTAAATGAAGGTTTTTTTCGTCGTAGCTCCACGCAGACCATCCTGTAGTATGTCCCGACTTGTCCCGACTTTGCTCGGCTGACGCGAAAGCTGACGCTTGGAATTCGCCCTTATCAAAAGGACAGGCACTATAAACGGCTGTGAGAGGCGAGGTGTGGAGAGGTACCAAAACGACAGGCAATCTGCGAAATTTTCTGCTCGTTGTTCTTAAACAAAAAAAGAAAAATCCGACGCAGTCGGTAGGACTCGAACCTACGCTCCCAGAGGGAATCTGATTTCTAGTCAGACGCCTTAACCACTCGGCCACGACTGCTCGTAACCCAAGTTTCCCAGGAATCGTGAAAAATCCAACCGGTCTGCGCAGAATGTTGACAGGAAACGAACTCCGTGCACTGATTACGGCAGGGCTACCATCGCTACGAGACGAGCCATTACGGAAACGTTAAAATCTCCGCCCGGACAGGGACTTGAACCCTGGACCCTTAGGTTAAAAGCCTAATGCTCTACCGACTGAGCTATCCGGGCTCACGCTCGTTGTGGACGGAGCGGCTGCAAGCAATGTAAATAACTGGAACGCGTTTGTAGGCGTACTACGGTAATTTCTGGCTTCTGGCGCAACTGGCGACTTCACCGACTTCCCACTGACGCTGGTAGCAGCCCAACAACGGACCAGTGCCTCTTCTCCCTTTATTCCGGTGCCGACAGTAATTGCATCATGTGCCTGTTTTCCCCGATTACGTTCGGTCGAAGCTTCGGAAGGTGGGCGACAAACGACAGTTCGAAGGCCAAAACATGGAGCGTTGTGTGCGCAAAAACTTCCGTTCCGGTACCGGGAATCGAACCAGGGCCTCCTGGGTGAAAGCCAGGTATCCTAGCCACTAGACCACACCGGATTTGCTCGATAAGCGTCAGGTTTTCTCCGTCTCCTCTCGTATTTCGTGCTGAATCTGGACTCAGTGCAGTTCTCCGTTTGCGAGCATATTTGAGCCTACAGACTGGCATGGCGCACAGCCCGAAATTGACTATTCATTATTTTACTCCTAACAAGGGAAGAGAAAGATCAAAGTTGTACGTTGTCATAATTGGAAATAAACGTATTGACGCTGAGGCGTAGACTCCTTATGGATAACGAACGACAATTAAGTTCGTTCCCTAGCAACAGCAACGCCGTTAATTCAGCCATGATGTACAGCAAATTAAATGCCCGGGGTGAGGATCGAACTCACGACCTTAAGATTATGAGACTTACGCGCTACCTACTGCGCTACCGAGGCACGGTGCAAGTAACGTTACAGGAAACTTGGTAAGTCTCTCATATTAGAGATTAGACAGTTCGCGCTTTCTCAAGAATCTGTTGTGTTGCTACACGTGCTTTCCCTACTTGCTAGATTAAACTGCTGCCGCAGCTTTTTCAACGGAACGCAGCACTGCCTGAGGTTACAGTACATCGCCCTTGCGGCACCTGAACACAGCGGCCTGTTGGGACAGGCCGACGTCAGAGTTCAGAAATAGCATGCGACCGTTCAAGTACGGTCTATTGCGTGCTGCGTGTATGGTTCCTCTCACAGCGAATCCTGCTATACATTCCTGAGGCTGACGCAGCTCAGGCGAGGAATCGGCGCGGCAGCATTATAGCGAGAACAGCAGAACGATGCATCGGCCGGGAATCGAACCCGGGCCGTCCGCATGCTAAGCGAGCATTCACCAATTTTTTTTTTCTTCTCATTTCTTTCGTTGCATTTGTTGGGGGCGGACGTCCGATGGCGCCCGTTCAAGTTCATCGTTGACTCGGTCTTTTATTACAGAGGGCAGATAACTCTCAGACCGAACACGCTGAGCTATCGTGCCGGCAAGCCTTAAGATTATGAGACTTACGCGCTGCCTACTGCACTACTGAGGCACATGCCATTGAACCAGCGATGCTCGTCAAGCTGCCCGTGCTTCCCGAGCACTTTTCTGCAGGGGAAAGTGGGATTGCCACCCAGCGACGTCGGATACAACCGAAAAAAGTGCTACACACGCGGAGTGCTCCACTACACTGCCTTAAAACGAATGCTCATCTCTATCGTGTGAGTAACCTTGCGGCCGCGGCGACTAGTCTTGCCCAAAGACGCAGCGTGCGTGGAGGCGCTACCCGAATGCGTGTGGATGCACCCTCCTACCTCGAAAAGCGCCTGCAGCTACTATCACCGTGGGCCGCTGCTGGCGGGCAGGAAGCCGACACAGCGGGGCGTTGCGAGCAGCGGCTGTGCGGTGGTGGTGTAATGGTGAGCATAGTTGCCTTCCAAGCAGTTGATCCGGGATCGATTCCCGGCCACCGCAAGTGGCGCTAGTTTTTTTCGTATGAGTATGTGAGCCGCGTGCTGTTAAATGAAGGTTTTTTTCGTCGTAGCTCCACGCAGACCATCCTGTAGTATGTCCCGACTTGTCCCGACTTTGCTCGGCTGACGCGAAAGCTGACGCTTGGAATTCGCCCTTATCAAAAGGACAGGCACTATAAACGGCTGTGAGAGGCGAGGTGTGGAGAGGTACCAAAACGACAGGCAATCTGCGAAATTTTCTGCTCGTTGTTCTTAAACAAAAAAAGAAAAATCCGACGCAGTCGGTAGGACTCGAACCTACGCTCCCAGAGGGAATCTGATTTCTAGTCAGACGCCTTAACCACTCGGCCACGACTGCTCGTAACCCAAGTTTCCCAGGAATCGTGAAAAATCCAACCGGTCTGCGCAGAATGTTGACAGGAAACGAACTCCGTGCACTGATTACGGCAGGGCTACCATCGCTACGAGACGAGCCATTACGGAAACGTTAAAATCTCCGCCCGGACAGGGACTTGAACCCTGGACCCTTAGGTTAAAAGCCTAATGCTCTACCGACTGAGCTATCCGGGCTCACGCTCGTTGTGGACGGAGCGGCTGCAAGCAATGTAAATAACTGGAACGCGTTTGTAGGCGTACTACGGTAATTTCTGGCTTCTGGCGCAACTGGCGACTTCACCGACTTCCCACTGACGCTGGTAGCAGCCCAACAACGGACCAGTGCCTCTTCTCCCTTTATTCCGGTGCCGACAGTAATTGCATCATGTGCCTGTTTTCCCCGATTACGTTCGGTCGAAGCTTCGGAAGGTGGGCGACAAACGACAGTTCGAAGGCCAAAACATGGAGCGTTGTGTGCGCAAAAACTTCCGTTCCGGTACCGGGAATCGAACCAGGGCCTCCTGGGTGAAAGCCAGGTATCCTAGCCACTAGACCACACCGGATTTGCTCGATAAGCGTCAGGTTTTCTCCGTCTCCTCTCGTATTTCGTGCTGAATCTGGACTCAGTGCAGTTCTCCGTTTGCGAGCATATTTGAGCCTACAGACTGGCATGGCGCACAGCCCGAAATTGACTATTCATTATTTTACTCCTAACAAGGGAAGAGAAAGATCAAAGTTGTACGTTGTCATAATTGGAAATAAACGTATTGACGCTGAGGCGTAGACTCCTTATGGATAACGAACGACAATTAAGTTCGTTCCCTAGCAACAGCAACGCCGTTAATTCAGCCATGATGTACAGCAAATTAAATGCCCGGGGTGAGGATCGAACTCACGACCTTAAGATTATGAGACTTACGCGCTACCTACTGCGCTACCGAGGCACGGTGCAAGTAACGTTACAGGAAACTTGGTAAGTCTCTCATATTAGAGATTAGACAGTTCGCGCTTTCTCAAGAATCTGTTGTGTTGCTACACGTGCTTTCCCTACTTGCTAGATTAAACTGCTGCCGCAGCTTTTTCAACGGAACGCAGCACTGCCTGAGGTTACAGTACATCGCCCTTGCGGCACCTGAACACAGCGGCCTGTTGGGACAGGCCGACGTCAGAGTTCAGAAATAGCATGCGACCGTTCAAGTACGGTCTATTGCGTGCTGCGTGTATGGTTCCTCTCACAGCGAATCCTGCTATACATTCCTGAGGCTGACGCAGCTCAGGCGAGGAATCGGCGCGGCAGCATTATAGCGAGAACAGCAGAACGATGCATCGGCCGGGAATCGAACCCGGGCCGTCCGCATGCTAAGCGAGCATTCACCAATTTTTTTTTTCTTCTCATTTCTTTCGTTGCATTTGTTGGGGGCGGACGTCCGATGGCGCCCGTTCAAGTTCATCGTTGACTCGGTCTTTTATTACAGAGGGCAGATAACTCTCAGACCGAACACGCTGAGCTATCGTGCCGGCAAGCCTTAAGATTATGAGACTTACGCGCTGCCTACTGCACTACTGAGGCACATGCCATTGAACCAGCGATGCTCGTCAAGCTGCCCGTGCTTCCCGAGCACTTTTCTGCAGGGGAAAGTGGGATTGCCACCCAGCGACGTCGGATACAACCGAAAAAAGTGCTACACACGCGGAGTGCTCCACTACACTGCCTTAAAACGAATGCTCATCTCTATCGTGTGAGTAACCTTGCGGCCGCGGCGACTAGTCTTGCCCAAAGACGCAGCGTGCGTGGAGGCGCTACCCGAATGCGTGTGGATGCACCCTCCTACCTCGAAAAGCGCCTGCAGCTACTATCACCGTGGGCCGCTGCTGGCGGGCAGGAAGCCGACACAGCGGGGCGTTGCGAGCAGCGGCTGTGCGGTGGTGGTGTAATGGTGAGCATAGTTGCCTTCCAAGCAGTTGATCCGGGATCGATTCCCGGCCACCGCAAGTGGCGCTAGTTTTTTTCGTATGAGTATGTGAGCCGCGTGCTGTTAAATGAAGGTTTTTTTCGTCGTAGCTCCACGCAGACCATCCTGTAGTATGTCCCGACTTGTCCCGACTTTGCTCGGCTGACGCGAAAGCTGACGCTTGGAATTCGCCCTTATCAAAAGGACAGGCACTATAAACGGCTGTGAGAGGCGAGGTGTGGAGAGGTACCAAAACGACAGGCAATCTGCGAAATTTTCTGCTCGTTGTTCTTAAACAAAAAAAGAAAAATCCGACGCAGTCGGTAGGACTCGAACCTACGCTCCCAGAGGGAATCTGATTTCTAGTCAGACGCCTTAACCACTCGGCCACGACTGCTCGTAACCCAAGTTTCCCAGGAATCGTGAAAAATCCAACCGGTCTGCGCAGAATGTTGACAGGAAACGAACTCCGTGCACTGATTACGGCAGGGCTACCATCGCTACGAGACGAGCCATTACGGAAACGTTAAAATCTCCGCCCGGACAGGGACTTGAACCCTGGACCCTTAGGTTAAAAGCCTAATGCTCTACCGACTGAGCTATCCGGGCTCACGCTCGTTGTGGACGGAGCGGCTGCAAGCAATGTAAATAACTGGAACGCGTTTGTAGGCGTACTACGGTAATTTCTGGCTTCTGGCGCAACTGGCGACTTCACCGACTTCCCACTGACGCTGGTAGCAGCCCAACAACGGACCAGTGCCTCTTCTCCCTTTATTCCGGTGCCGACAGTAATTGCATCATGTGCCTGTTTTCCCCGATTACGTTCGGTCGAAGCTTCGGAAGGTGGGCGACAAACGACAGTTCGAAGGCCAAAACATGGAGCGTTGTGTGCGCAAAAACTTCCGTTCCGGTACCGGGAATCGAACCAGGGCCTCCTGGGTGAAAGCCAGGTATCCTAGCCACTAGACCACACCGGATTTGCTCGATAAGCGTCAGGTTTTCTCCGTCTCCTCTCGTATTTCGTGCTGAATCTGGACTCAGTGCAGTTCTCCGTTTGCGAGCATATTTGAGCCTACAGACTGGCATGGCGCACAGCCCGAAATTGACTATTCATTATTTTACTCCTAACAAGGGAAGAGAAAGATCAAAGTTGTACGTTGTCATAATTGGAAATAAACGTATTGACGCTGAGGCGTAGACTCCTTATGGATAACGAACGACAATTAAGTTCGTTCCCTAGCAACAGCAACGCCGTTAATTCAGCCATGATGTACAGCAAATTAAATGCCCGGGGTGAGGATCGAACTCACGACCTTAAGATTATGAGACTTACGCGCTACCTACTGCGCTACCGAGGCACGGTGCAAGTAACGTTACAGGAAACTTGGTAAGTCTCTCATATTAGAGATTAGACAGTTCGCGCTTTCTCAAGAATCTGTTGTGTTGCTACACGTGCTTTCCCTACTTGCTAGATTAAACTGCTGCCGCAGCTTTTTCAACGGAACGCAGCACTGCCTGAGGTTACAGTACATCGCCCTTGCGGCACCTGAACACAGCGGCCTGTTGGGACAGGCCGACGTCAGAGTTCAGAAATAGCATGCGACCGTTCAAGTACGGTCTATTGCGTGCTGCGTGTATGGTTCCTCTCACAGCGAATCCTGCTATACATTCCTGAGGCTGACGCAGCTCAGGCGAGGAATCGGCGCGGCAGCATTATAGCGAGAACAGCAGAACGATGCATCGGCCGGGAATCGAACCCGGGCCGTCCGCATGCTAAGCGAGCATTCACCAATTTTTTTTTTCTTCTCATTTCTTTCGTTGCATTTGTTGGGGGCGGACGTCCGATGGCGCCCGTTCAAGTTCATCGTTGACTCGGTCTTTTATTACAGAGGGCAGATAACTCTCAGACCGAACACGCTGAGCTATCGTGCCGGCAAGCCTTAAGATTATGAGACTTACGCGCTGCCTACTGCACTACTGAGGCACATGCCATTGAACCAGCGATGCTCGTCAAGCTGCCCGTGCTTCCCGAGCACTTTTCTGCAGGGGAAAGTGGGATTGCCACCCAGCGACGTCGGATACAACCGAAAAAAGTGCTACACACGCGGAGTGCTCCACTACACTGCCTTAAAACGAATGCTCATCTCTATCGTGTGAGTAACCTTGCGGCCGCGGCGACTAGTCTTGCCCAAAGACGCAGCGTGCGTGGAGGCGCTACCCGAATGCGTGTGGATGCACCCTCCTACCTCGAAAAGCGCCTGCAGCTACTATCACCGTGGGCCGCTGCTGGCGGGCAGGAAGCCGACACAGCGGGGCGTTGCGAGCAGCGGCTGTGCGGTGGTGGTGTAATGGTGAGCATAGTTGCCTTCCAAGCAGTTGATCCGGGATCGATTCCCGGCCACCGCAAGTGGCGCTAGTTTTTTTCGTATGAGTATGTGAGCCGCGTGCTGTTAAATGAAGGTTTTTTTCGTCGTAGCTCCACGCAGACCATCCTGTAGTATGTCCCGACTTGTCCCGACTTTGCTCGGCTGACGCGAAAGCTGACGCTTGGAATTCGCCCTTATCAAAAGGACAGGCGCTATAAACGGCTGTGAGAGGTGAGGTGTAGCGAGGTACCAAAACGACAGGCAAACTGCGACATTTTCTGCTCCTTCTTCTTGAACAAAAAAATAAAGAGAAAAGGGACGCAGTCGGTAGGACTTTTTTTTTTTTTTTTTTTTTTAAATGTATTTTTCTTTTTTTTTTTTTTTAAAGAAAAAAACCGACGCAGTCGGCAGGACTTTTTTTTTTTTTTTTTTTTGTATTTTTTTTTTTTTTTTTTTTTTTTTTTTTTTTTTTTTTTCTTAAATGGATGCAACGAGAGCAACAGGCAGGCAGAGGCAAAGAGGGCAGGGGTCGAATGTCCCGAGGCCTGGCCACAATGTCTCCCCCAGACCCGTCACTCAGTCGCCTCCTGAGTTAGCGTAGGTAACTGGTTTTGTGTTGTTTTTATTTTTTTTTTTTTTTTTTTTTTTTTTTTTTTTTTTTTTTTTTTTTTTTTGGCTACTGAAGTGGATTTATTTTAAATTTTTACTTTTAAATTGTTGTAAATATTCGTTTGTTTGTTTTTGATTTATTATTTGCCGACTGGCGTGGTAAAGAGTGGGGAACTTAACATGGTAGCTCATTGGCTGGGGAAAGAGGAAAGAAATAATTGGAGCCATAAAGGAAACGAAATCATCGCCCCAAAACGATAGAAAGGCAGCGTTTCCTGCTGGAAGAGAACGACAAGGAGTGCAGTGGGAAAAGAAAAAGAAAACACGAAGAACTTAGAAGCCCGCAACTCTGCCGGGACATGAAATTAAGTAACGGACCTGAGAGAAAAAATGAGCAAATTCTATTTCCCCATAACGGAAAAAAGAAAATGAAATGGCACATAATTTGGCAACTACAAACAAAACACCTCTCTTGGAAAGGAATGTGAAAGGAGTGGAAGATTTTGAGTGTGCTGTCTTCACGTAAAGAAGCGAGCAAATTGGCAACATAGAACTTTAAAGCAAGCGATCCCCGTAGGAAAGAAGAAAGCGAAAGACATATTGAAAGAAAGGAAGACTAAGCTCTCGAAAGGGAGTAAAAAAGCACACTCTAAATAAAACGAAAGTGCGTTCCAATCGCAAAGAAAGGAAAAAGGAAAGTTATGAAAACAGTCAAAGAAAAGGAAGAAAGAAAATAATGCTGTATTCCATTTATTTGTCATTTCAATGTGTTTCTAGTTTGTTCTTCAGTTTTCTGTTTCTGAGTTCTTTCGTAACGTCAACACGCTATTACTTCCGTTCACATTGCAGGACCATGATCGACGTCGTCATTAAGAGTGGAAAACAGTCGGTGCCAGATTGAAGACTTTCCGAAATTGCTGTTCAATGGGGATTTGTAGAAAGCGCTGAAAGCATCTCTGATATGAGGCTGTTCTCCGGAGCGTTTCATGGCGCTCCCACAGATAAAACAAGTAGTCGACTGGATCAATTATATTCTTGGCAAATATAGCGTAGGTGGTATGCCCTAAAATCCACATTGTAGCATTTCGCTTAGATGGCGGAAAGGGTTTAATGTCGGGGATGACAGCCGTCAGCGGCGAAAAAGACCGCTTGTCAGTCCTGTTAATGAGTGCGAGCATGTCGCAGGAAATAGCCCACACATCTCGTGTGGTTCTGCAAAGAAACCGATGCTCAAGGGTACCCCTTTCGTCACAGTACTCGCACTTAGAGGACGGAATTAGGTGAATAGTCGCCAGTCGGTCGTTGGTTGTCACAGTGCGAGTGATGACCGTATACCACGTGCTTCGCACTTCCGCCGGTAACAACTTGTTGCTGACGTTTTGCCAAACAAGAACCCAGTTGTTGTGGGGACATTGACGGACTAAGTTATTCGGTGGTGACAAACCAATCATCTCACGATACAAAGAGGTGGCAGACCGCGTCCTGCGGTCTCGAGCTAGTGAAACATGATAACTGCGGGACAAGAAAAAATCTCTGAATGCAGCAAGCTTGTAAGGTATCCGCGAGACATTGATCGGTGCACTGTCAGAAAGGGGCTCATGGGCGCGGAAGAGGGCAGCCGTCGTACTGTGGGGGCTATTCTCGACAATGGTGGCAATTCTGTTGACTAGCAGGGCAGAACATTTCTTTCTAACATCTACGAGACCTAGTCCTCCGCGAGACGGAGGCTGGGTACATGTGGCAAGTTTCACCTTGAAAATATGGCCACGCCACAGCAGCCAGTGTGCAGCTTGGCTGATCGTGCGTGCCAACGGAGGTGGGACGTTGAGCACTTGAGCCACATACCACGCTTTAGCCAAAATGTGAACATTGATCAACTCAACACGCTGTAGAAGATGTAATTTCCGGGTGGCGTGACGAAACATGAGACCTTTGACAGTTGTGGAAATACGGCGCCAGTTATGAGCGGCCATCTTTATGGGGCAAGCAAAGAATTGAATGCCGAGCATCATGTGGGAGGCAGCTATGGTGTACCACGAATCGGCAGCATAGTTGCGACAGGCACCTATTGGGAGTAGCACTGTTTTATGCGGGTTCAGTTCCGCACCGGTAGCCTGGGCAAAAAGACGGAACACAGGTTTAACTAAAGGGATGTCCTTTTCTTGTCGTATAAAGACGCCGACATCGTCGGCGTACGCAATGCACGACGCCCGTACACCCTCTACATCGATCCCACTGACAGTGCGCCCAATTCGGCGGAGGAGGGGGTCAAGAGCGATAACAAAGAGGGACATAGAGAGGGGACATCCTTGCCGCACAGACCGTGCGATCCTAAAGGGAGCCGAAAGGGTGCCATTTATCAGAATGCGAGAAGACGCTCTCGTTAGGACATTTTCAAGAGCGGAGACAAAGTTCATATGAAAGCCGATGTGACCTAACAAGGCAAAGAGGTAATCGTGGTTAATCCTATCAAAAGCCTTCCTAAAGTCAATCGACAGAATCGCCCCTGGAGTCCGTGTGGCAGCAGTGTGAGCCACGACGTCCCTATACGTGCTCACGGCGGCAAGGATACCCCTCCCTGTCACAGCGCACATCTGGAAAGGGCTAATGATTTTTCGCATCACACTGTGCAGCCTGGTTGCGACGCATTTGCTGAAAAGCTTGTAGTCACTGTTCAACAGCGTGATAGGGCGGAAGTTTTCAACTTTGTCAGCCCCAGCGGTCTTAGGGAGAAGAATGACTATACCCTCTAGGAACTCTGCCGGACACGGAAGGCCACTCAACAATTCATTTGCGACCTTTGTGAGGATAGGTTCTAAGAGATCCCAGAACTCGAGGTAGAATTCTAAAGGAATTCCGTCAGGGCCTGGGGACTTGTGTCGAGCAGACGAACAGAGTGCACCGCTCATGTCCTCCGTCGTGATGGCGGAAAGGAGGGTGTCATTGTCCTCACGTGTAAGCAGGTTCCGCATTTCACCTATGAGGACATGTGCGGCCGCCCTATCGTGGTCGCTACGCTGGAACGCGGCACTAAAATGGGCAAAAATGTGCGCACGAATGTCCCTCTCAGTGGTGAGTCGCTCCCCAGTCTCCAGTCTAAGACACCGAATAAATTTAGTAGCACCCCGTCTCCGCTCTCTTTCGATATGGTGAATAGTCGGTGACTCATCAAACGTCCCTACACAGCGGCTTCTAAGTAAGGAGCCCTGAAAATCTTGGGCCTGCAATTTAAAAATTTGAGCTTTCACAGCCTTTAACTGAAGCATAAATTGCTCATCAACAATATCTGGTAGAGAGACGGCATCTTTTAAAATCTGATAATAAAATTCAGTGGTTCTATGTTTCCACAGCGCAGCTTCGGCGCTAAAACACTTTAAAACAGCACGGATGGACGGTTTGGCCAGGTGAACCCACCAATTGACAACCGAGGCATAGTTAGCCAGCTTTTCGCCGCAGGAAGAGAGCGTATCGTGAATCTGCCGACGCAACGAGGGGGCACGGACATGAGTCACGTTAAACTTCCACACCCGAGATCGACGTAACTGGTGGAGTTGCGGCGCGCGAAGGTCACAGAAGAAGGCGCAGTGATCGGAAAAACAGACAGGGGCAACGTCAGCACTGATTAGGTGATCTGCTATGCAGGTCGACACATAGAACCTATCAAG
Organism: Schistocerca piceifrons; assembly: GCF_021461385.2. Classification (NCBI taxonomy): domain Eukaryota; kingdom Metazoa; phylum Arthropoda; class Insecta; order Orthoptera; family Acrididae; genus Schistocerca; species Schistocerca piceifrons. The sequence continues at coordinate 159,758 of NW_025728779.1, read as the reverse complement.
TCTACTAGCCCCATTTCGATAGAAATACGTAAAAGCTTGCTGTTGAGGATAGAGGACACGCCACACATCCGCTAACTGGAAGCTGGCAATCAGACGATCAAGGTCAACGCACTTATGAGCCGTAGGAAACTGATCACTGTCCGCGACCACGCAATTAAAATCGCCCCCCAACACGACGGGCAGCGTCGGGCTACCAATCAAGGTGGGTACATCTTCAATGAAAAATCTCGCTCTCGCCCTCTTGAAACCAGTGCCAGACGGAGCGTAAATGTTAACTAGTTGCAGGCCTCCGATAACGCACGAGATCCCCCTGCCGGTCGGTAGTCGGTGGACGCGCGTGGGCGCTACTGCAGACTTATATAAAATAGCGGTACCACACCGAGCTTCCGGGTCGACATTATAAATGGCGGAATACCCCGTTAAAACATCAAGGCACACAACGCTCACTTCCTGCAGAAAAATAAAATCAAACCGACAATGTTGGATAAAATTTGCCAAGACTTGCAATTTCTGAGGAGCCGCAATACAGTTGATATTTAACGTGGCTATTTTAACCATGTGGCTACAGGACGCATGGGTGTAGGGCACACAGATAAATTTTTTGAAAGGGAGTCACCGGCAAGGTGCAGGCGCACCGGAGACGGAAAGCAGGGTACCGTGGCAGTTACATGTCTTCATCGTCCGCCCAGGAGAGCGGCGTAGGATTGGTCGTGTCTCCGTCCGACAGACTGCCGCCGGTAGGGTCACCCGACGCGGTTTTCCTGGACGCGCGAGTCTGCGAATTGCGCTGTTTACGAGATTCCGTGTCAGTACTAATCTTTTTCGAAGGGGGCGAAATTTCCCGGCCGCCGGTACCCTTTCCTAGCATACCCTTAAGTTTCCGACTTTGTTCTCGCACACGTTTTTCTCGTTGCGTGGCAAAGTCAGTATCCTGCAACTTGGTCTTTACGTTCCGTACGGAGGCAACAGAGTGCTGTTCTACATCCATAACCAAGTTCTCCACTTGAGGCGGAGAAAGGTGCAAGGTATTCGCTGGAGCAGTCACGTTACTGGGGGATGGGATGGAGTCCGCGACCTTGTCAGGAGTGGCAGTAAGTGCACAATCCCCAGCAGGGATGTCCGACACAACAGGCACTGAAGTAGCAGCATCACGTGGGGAGGACGTTGGACACTGTAGAACCGGTGAGGCAGGCGCGGTGTCGCAAACGGCGACAGTAATAGCACCTGATTCCGGAATGCTCTGAACACGTTCATTATCAAGTGAAGTCACGGAAGTCGTCTCCTGCAACGGAGCAGAACGGTTGGTCGGACGACATTCAGTGCTAACGTCAGGGACATTGTCAACAACAGGCGTATGTGGAACAACAGGTACACTAGGAAGAATAGACATACCCGCTACAACCGGTTCACGAACTAACGAGTCAGCCGGTGGCGGAGAACCTCTAAGAAGGGCACCTGCGTAACTACCTGAGTTTTCTAGGGGCAACTGCACAGGGCGCCGACGGGGACAAGAATTCCGCATATGTTCAGTAGAATGACAGAGAGAACACGTTGGAGGTTGGCCGGTGTAGGAGATGAAAGCCCTATGGCCGCCTATGATAACGAATGACGGAATGTGTTTCTTTAAGTCCATCCGCACAGTACGGACGCCGTTATCACATTGATAAACATACGCGGACGACCAATAATCTTTAGTGACAGCAAAGATAGTCCCATATAAACTTAATGCACGGCGAATTTCATCCAAGGGCACTTCAAAAGGCAGATGGAAAACCTTCACATTTCGTACACCATAACCGGCATGTAGAACCTGCACGTCACTAATAGTCCCATCAGCATGTTTAAACTTCCGAACCCCGCCATTGACGGCCACCAAACGCTCACATAGTTCACTATCAAGGAGTTTCAAAAACACGGAATTAACAATAAAATCTAAATGAACACCGTCAAGCAAAGCTGGGTCTATTTGCAATTCCGATCGGATCCAATGATGTATTTCAAAAGCCGTGGGACGCGGAAATTCGCGATCAAACAACAACTGAATAGTATTAGACCGGTTGTACGACACCATTTTCCACAATAAATCCTTGAAAAACTTACAAAAAGAGAAGAAACACGCTGAGTATAGACACCAGGCCGCTGCAAACCACGACGACCAACGATGTAAACACAGCTGCTAGCGGAGCTCGCGACGGGCACGTCCGCTCGCCGCAACCACTCGGCCACGACTGCTCGTAACCCAAGTTTCCCAGGAATCGTGAAAAATCCAACCGGTCTGCGCAGAATGTTGACAGGAAACGAACTCCGTGCACTGATTACGGCAGGGCTACCATCGCTACGAGACGAGCCATTACGGAAACGTTAAAATCTCCGCCCGGACAGGGACTTGAACCCTGGACCCTTAGGTTAAAAGCCTAATGCTCTACCGACTGAGCTATCCGGGCTCACGCTCGTTGTGGACGGAGCGGCTGCAAGCAATGTAAATAACTGGAACGCGTGTGTAGGCGTACTACGGTAATTTCTGGCTTCTGGCGCAACTGGCGACTTCACCGACTTCCCACTGACGCTGGTAGCAGCCCAACAACGGACCAGTGCCTCTTCTCCCTTTATTCCGGTGCCGACAGTAATTGCATCATGTGCCCGGACGTATTTCACAACATTTCTGTCGTTTCATACTGTTTCGTTATTTGCAGACACACTTTGCTAATCTTCCTTGGCACACTCTTCTTCAAACGGAGTTCCTTAATATCGCATCTTACGATAGTTTAAAATCAGTATGGACGCATCTTTGTCACACAAGAAAGGTAGCATGAAAAGAGGGCTGGCAGGGGTAGCGACAAAAAAGCAAAAAATGAAGACAGCCAGAATTCCCAGGCGGTCGCCGATCCGAATACTAACGTTGTTGCTTATCTTCGGTGATCGGACGGGAACGGCTGTTTTTTTTTTTTTAATTTATGTATTTAGTTAGTTTTTCGAATTTAGCACTGCTACAAAACAGTTGGCTCTGACGCGTTTCAAGGACACATCTGTCGATTCGTAGTGTTTCGTTAATTCCAACGAGTTCCTAGCACTCTTCCTCCGCGCATTCTTGCTCGAACTGAGTTCATTACTGCAATTTCGTGTCTTACGTTTAGTACAGTACTTTAAAATGCTTGTGGAAGCATCTTTGTCACACCTGAAAGTTAGTATGAAAAAGAGGCTGGCAGGTGTAGCGACGCAAAAATTAAAAAATGAGAAAGAGCCAACAGCACCTTTCTTTTTTTTTTTTTGTAACCAAATCTTTATTTCAGAAATAAGAAAAAACAACAAAATAAATCATCTGCATGGTTGAGCACTACAGTTTTCTAATTAATTTTTTTTTTTTTATTCATCTTTGTATGGTATTTGTTACCCTTACTTATTTTGTAAGACATGCTGTCCATTTGGTAATTTTCCTTTCATTCTTTTCGTTTTTAAGCAATTCGATAAGTTTTTCCTATATTCGTTACTGAGAGTAGTCCATTTTCATTGCTATATGTTTATGTCCAAGTTTGTTGTGGCAAATACTGACACGACTGACATTTCTCTGATGTCACAGAGTTATTCACTTGCAATGTGCATACAAACAAACAAACAAAACAAAAAAAAATGAGCATAGTTATTTAGACATTGATTACATTAAGTTATATACATTTAAATTACATATTGCATTTAAGGCATGAAAGGATGGTAGAAACAAAGGAGGTCCGGTTTTAGTTCGGCGTTTAAGCATGCATCACATATTACTTACATGGAAAGACAGATCTGACAGTTGAAGGACGAAGGTGAAAGTAGAGATGAGTGCAAAGTTTTATTAGTACATCTTATGACTTTGTGGCACTTAGGAAGGGAAAGAACACTTTAATATGTACCTGTTATCCGGTGGTGATTGGGAGGTTGTAGCACTGAAACACTACACCCTAGGGTGTTCACACTGATAAAAACACTTTCTTTTTCTTTTTGCTGCATTTCTTAAAACACTTTGGCGCACTTCTACTTTCACTTTCTTTTTGGATTTGCACTACTTCACTTTTATCACTGCACTGCACTGTCGAGGTTGCTGCGGTGCTGTGGGGAGGCTTGCTGGTGTTCACGTGCCGCCGGGGAAGACGTCGTCGATGGTTGCCTGCAGGGGTATCCGGAGGAAGTTCTGGAAGTTCTCGTCATACCGCCTGTGCTGCTGCGCTTCCTTATGTTCCTCCCAGAGGTCCATCAGGAAATCGACGTGGTCCGTCTGCCGCTTCGTCACGATGGCGTGGCCTGTCATGCCGAGGATCCACAAGGTTGCCAGCCTTTTCGGCCTGGGAAATGGTTTGATATCGGGCGCAGTGATGACTGTAGGTGTTATAGCTCGCTGGTCCGTTCTATTTATTTTTGCCACTATTCTCTGGCACGTTTCCCATATGCTGACCCCGTTTTTACGTGTGAAGCGGTGCTCTAGTGTGTCGACACAGTTGCAGGCTTCACATTTATCTGAATCTCTCAGTTTGATCCGGGCTAATTTTTCGTTTGTTGCTACCGTCCTGTTTACTATTCGGTACCAGCTCGCCTTCACGTGCTTTGGTAGCGTGGTTTCCGTGATGTTTTTCCATATTTGTGGCCAGTTGTGATTTGGGAACTTGTTTTCTATTTTGTTTCTGGCAGGCCTTCCCCTCAGCGCCTTGTATATTTTCCTCGCTGTCCTGTGACTGGGATTTGCCACGGTTGTCAATGCATAGCTCTTGTCTATGTAGTATTGTCTTACGTGGCAAATCTTATACGGGATGTGGCTCGTGTTTATTGGCGGTTCTTCAGATGCAGGTTTCATTCTTCTTATCAGTGCTGCTGTGATGCTTTCTGGATTCTTCTCCTGGATTTCCAGCGTCCTTTTTAGTAGAAGCGCCGCACATTTCGTTCTTACTTCCACAAGACCGAGTCCTCCTTCCTCTATCGGTAGCGAGCATGTTTCCTGCGCCACCTTGAAGATTTCTCTTCGCCACAGGAGGTAGTATACGGCTCCCGTGATTGCCCTAGCTATTTCTTTGGGTAAGGTCAGGATCTGTGCCAGGTAGTAGGCTTTCGATAGGATCGTTGTGTTTATGAGGTCTATTCTTTGCTGCAGGGTTAGTTGCCTGTTTGAATGCACTCTCGTGAGGCCTCGTATTACATGTAGTGCGTTCCTCCAGTTGTATGTTGCCATTTTTTGTGGACAAGGCTGCATGAAGATGCCGAGTACTTTGTGGTTCTCGACTACTTCATACCACTGACTCGCTGCATTTATCTGCTTATTCCCAATTGGCAGTAGCACTGTTTTCTTTTTGTTTATTTTTGCACGTGACGCTTCTTCAAAAGTGTGCAGTATTTCTTCCACCGTTTTTATTTCTTCACGTTGTTGGATGAAGATTCCCATGTCATCTGCGTAGGCTACGCAAGCCACTGTTTTGTCTTCCACCGTGTAGCCTGCTATGCTATTGGCGATCTTCTTCAATAGCGGGTCTAGTGCTACTGCAAAAAGGGCCATTGACAGGGGGCAGCCTTGCCTCACTGACCTGTTAAGTTCTATGTATTTTGTTGTCCATCCGTTTATGGCTATTCTGGATTTGCCATTCTTTAGTAGTTTTTCGACGATGCTGTTGAATTTTGGTCCGAATCCTAGTCTTCTTAACGTCTTCATTAAGTAGCTGTGATCGATCCTATCGAAAGCCTTGTTGAAGTCTACGGATATTATTGCTGCTGTATTCTTGTTGGTAGCTGCATGTGCTATCACGTCTCACTGCACACGTCTGCCACGGACTTATTGTTTTGGTCATTGCAGTCTTCAAGTTGCTTGCGAGGCATTTGGCTATTAATTTATAATCGGCATTCAGGAGCGTGACGGGACGGTAGTCTTCTATTCTTCGGGCTTTTTTCTGTTTTGGTATGAGTATGATGGTCCCATCCGTGAGCTTGGCTGGTATCTCTGCTCCGCCTAAGATCTCATTTACCATCTCCGTCACTTTCCCTCCGATTATGTCCCAGTACTCGATGTAAAACTCGGTCTGGATGCCGTCGGTGCCCGGTGATCTTCCTTTGGCACTGCTCTTGAGGACTGCTCTGACTTCATCTTCGTCGAAGGTCTCCGTCAGTTTTGTTCTGTCTGCCTCCGTTAGCATCCGTGTTGTGTTTTGCAGGATTTTTGTTACTGCTCGTTGTTTTATTTCTTCTTTTTGGAAGAGTTGTTCGAAGTACGTCTCTATGTGTCTTTTAATTACTGGTTTTGTTTTGAGTGATCGCCCTTCGCCGTCGCACAGTTCCTTAATGGTCTTGCTCGCCGCCCTTTCCCTCTCCCTGTTGATGTGGTGCAGGGTAGCGGGCTCATCCTCCACTTCGCCGTACGTTTTACTTCTTCTGATTACTCCCCTCAGTTGCTGTTTTTTGATCAGTAGCATTTTTGCTTTGATCCTCCTCACCCTAGGCAAGAAAGATTGGTCGTCTAACGGCGCATTTAGGGCATCTTTCAGGCACTGTTGATAAAAGTCGGCAGTGTTCCTTCTCCAGAACGCTTTTTCGGCGCAGAACCGAATTAGCAGTCTTCTCAGCGCTGGTTTCGTGCGCGTAATCCACCAGTCTATTGTGGTGCTGTGCTCTGCTCTCTTCGCCAGGCATTCCTGCCACGTGGCTGCTATCTCCTTTCTCAGAGCGACGTCTTGCAGGTGGTCGGTGTTAAGCTTCCAGGAGCTTCTTCCCGCCGCCGTCTTCTCTGTTTCCAAACGGATGCTGCACTCGTAGCAGGAGTGGTCGGAAAACATGACTGGACAGACCTCCACTCGCGATATTTTGTCTGCCAAATCTCTGCCTACGTAAATTCTATCGAGTCTGCTTCTTCCGTTTCTGTAGAAGTATGTGAACTCTGTGAGTGCGGGATTTTCCACTCTCCACGAATCCTCCAGTTTTAAACGTTTAACAAGTTCTTGTAATTCGGCGCACGCGTTTGCCACTGGGATCTGATCCTCTTGATCGGTCACACAATTGAAGTCACCACCAATTATGATATTGTTGTTGTTGTGTAGGATAAGTTCACATATTTCTTCATTAAAGAAGTTGCTCCTGGCTCTCTTGTTGTTTGTGCCTGACGGTGCATATACGTTCACAACTAACGTGCCTTCTATTTGGATCGCAATTCCTCGGCCGTTTGACAACATCTTGGGTTCGTCAGTTTCTATTCCATGTCTGACCATTATCGCAGTGCCGCACCTCGATTCTGGGTCTATGTTTGTGTAGATTTCGAACCCCGGTATCCGTTCTATCGCCGTCGATGCCACTTCTTGCAATAGCGCTACGTCTGCGGCTCTGTGTCTTAAGAACTGTGCGAGGGCGTCTATCTTTACTGCTGTAGTCATTTTATTTACGTTGCAAGTGATTATCTGGTATGAGTTTTTTGCCAGCCTAGTCATTTCTATTGCCCGTCATGAGCTGTCGTCAGAGTCCGTGTGCTGTAGCTGTGGCCGGTCTGGCCCGCTTTGCCTCCTCTCCTGTGAGGAACTGTAATTTTGCCTTTTCCTTTCCTTTTTGGTTCCTGTTTTGTTTGCCGTTTTGTTTGTCGTTTCTGTGTCTTCTTCTGTGTTCCGTTGTTTCCCCTTGGCTTTTTCTCCGCTCCTCTTCTTCGAGGTGGTTGCGGCGACGTCATCTTCTTGGTTTAATTTCAGTATCTTTTTAAGTTGGTTCACGTTTTCTCTTATCTTCTGCTCGCGTGCCTGTTCGTGTGTGGCTGGAGTGCCACTTTCATTTTCTGCTTTTTCAGTTTCCATCATTTCTATTTCTCGTTCGGGTTCTCTTTCCTTTCTCGCTTGCTTCGCCAGCGTTTTCTGTGTACGCGCCGTCTTGGGCTGTACTTGCTGTTCGGCCTCGTCCGAGCTGCCGTCGCTAATCTTCCTTTTGTCGGCGCTTCCGGGTGCGGGCCCGGCGGCCGGCTCGGGGCCGGGGGTAGCCGGGGCAGCGGGCTGGGGCGCGGGTTCTGTGGCCTCCTCCTCCTCCATTGTGTCCTGCTCGGTTGTAGCGGCGGCGGGGCCCGCGGCGGCAGGCTCGTTGCCGTTACTGTCCTCTAACTGTGGCTGCGGGGCAGCGTCCGCTATTCTCAGCGACGGAAAATCTGCGTTGAGATTCATCATCGCGCCTGCGTACGTATTCTCTCTAGGAAGCTGTACCGGCCGGTTTCGTGGGCAATCGTTCCTCATGTGATCCGTGGCATGACAAATGGAACACGTCTGAGGTTGGCCTGTGTACGAGACGAAGCCTCTGTGCCCGCATACGTTGATGAACGAGGGAATGTGTTTCCTTAGGTCCATTTTTACGGTGCGCACTCCCGAGTCTACCTGAATGCGGTATGCACTCGACCACTTGTCTCTCGATATCCCGAAAACGTTTCCGTATAGTCTGCAGGTTTTTACAATTTCTTCGTCAGGGACTTCGAAAGGCAGATTGTATATTTTTATATTCCTGATTCCGTAACCAGAATGCTGGATCGTGACGTCACTTGTGGTTCCGTCCCTATGTTTGAACTTCCAGATGCCCCTGTTTAGATTTACTACTCTATCAATTTCCGCGGCGTTTCCGATTTTTACAAACAATGTGTTCAAAATAAAGTCCAATTGTAGTCCCTCAATTTCCTCTACTGGTACTTTCACAACGTCAATGATCCAATTGTGAATTTCAAACGCGTTCGGTCTTTCACCATTCTTATCGAAAGTACACTGAATAGTGTCCTTCCTGTTTGTCGTTGATGCCATGTTTTCCAAAAATAACCGGTCAATAAAATAAAGAACTTATACTCGCCAAAGCAGCGACGGCGGCGGCACGCTGTCCACCTCGGGCAGCGGGCAGCGGGCGCGGTGCGGGGACGGTCTCGTGGCCGGCCGGCGACGGCAACACGGCCGGGAAATCCTCTGCTACCTGCGACGCACAATAGCGAGCGGCACCCGGTGTTCCCAGGCGGTCACCCATCCAAGTACTAACCGGGCCCGATGTTGCTTAACTTCGGTGATCGGACGAGAACCGGTGTATTCAACATGGTATGGCCGTTGGCGTCCTTATAATGTGGCCGCACGGCAGAAGAAGCCTTCGCCCCTTCTCCCAACACACGCAATCGCCGTTTTCCGTGGCACATTTGACGCAAAGCGAGTCCTTCCACCGCCACGTGGGTGACACGCACAACACGGCTGCTCGTTGCACCGCCTGTCATTCGTTTGGTGCGTGCGGCCTCCGACACTCGCGGGAGACGCGCCTTGTTCTTGTTATCCGGCGCAGGGCCGGGCGTCGGGGGGACTGCGCGGGGTGTGGCAGTGTCCTGCTGGACCGGCGGAGGCTTTCTCACCTGCCTGACACGCGCCGCGCTTCCAGATATTTGCGTAATTTGCGCGGTGCATTTTCGCCTGTCCCCTCCCCTTCCGTCCCGACTTGTCCCGACTTTGCTCGCTGCCGCTCGGGTCGCGCTCCATATGACCGCACAAGCACGACAAACATCTGCGAGATGGGCGCGGGCCGAACCGGCGTGTCCGAGACGCCGTGTGCGGCCGTTCGGAGCTACTAGAGTAGAGCAGCGCTGCGCTGGAAAGGTGCGAAAACACGGACAGAGGACACAGGAGGTTCAACAAAGCATCCATCTCCTCTAGAGGCGAAAGAGAAATTTTTGTTTACAAATTTGCAGATGTGCACTGCTACAAAACAATATGCCCGGACGTATTTCACAACATTTCTGTCGTTTCATACTGTTTCGTTATTTGCAGACACACTTTGCTAATCTTCCTTGGCACACTCTTCTTCAAACGGAGTTCCTTAATATCGCATCTTACGATAGTTTAAAATCAGTATGGACGCATCTTTGTCACACAAGAAAGGTAGCATGAAAAGAGAGCTGGCAGAGGTAGCGACAAAAAAGCAAAAAATGAAGACAGCCAGAGTTCCCAGGCGGTCGCCGATCCGAATACTAACGTTGTTGCTTATCTTCGGTGATCGGACGAGAACGGCTGTTTTTTTTTTTTTTTAATTTATGTATTTAGTTAGTTTTTCGAATTTAGCACTGCTACAAAACAGTTGGCTCTGACGCGTTTCAAGGACACATCTGTCGATTCGTAGTGTTTCGTTAATTCCAACGAGTTCCTAGCACTCTTCCTCCGCGCATTCTTGCTCAAACTGAGTTCATTACTGCAATTTCGTGTCTTACGTTTAGTACAGTACTTTAAAATGCTTGTGGAAGCATCTTTGTCACACCTGAAAGTTAGTATGAAAAAGAGGCTGGCAGGTGTAGCGACGCAAAAATTAAAAAATGAGAAAGAGCCAACAGCCCCTTTTTTTTTTTTTTTTTGTAACCAAATCTTTATTTCAGAAATAAGAAAAAACAACAAAATAAATCATCTGCATGGTTGAGCACTACAGGTTTCTAATTAAATTTTTTTTTTATTCATCTTTGTATGGTATTTGTTACCCTTACTTATTTTGTAAGACATGCTGTCCATTTGGTAATTTTCCTTTCATTCTTTTCGTTTTTAAGCAATTCGATAAGTTTTTCCTATATTCGTTACTGAGAGTAGTCCATTTTCATTGCTATATGTTTATGTCCAAGTTTGTTGTGGCAAATACTGACACGACTGGCATTTCTCTGATGTCACAGAGTTATTCACTTGCAATGTGCATACAAACAAACAAACAAAACAAAAAAAATGAGCATAGTTATTTAGATATTGATTACTTTAAGTTATATACATTTAAATTACATATTGCATTTAAGGCATGAAAGGATGGTAGAAACAAAGGAGGTCCGGTTTTAGTTCGGCGTTTAAGCATGCATCACATATTACTTACATGGAAAGACAGATCTGACAGTTGAAGGACGAAGGTGAAAGTAGAGATGAGTGCAAAGTTTTATTAGTACATCTTATGACTTTGTGGCACTTAGGAAGGGAAAGAACACTTTAATATGTACCTGTTATCCGGTGGTGATTGGGAGGTTGTAGCACTGAAACACTACACCCTAGGGTGTTCACACTGATAAAAACACTTTCTTTTTCTTTTTGCTGCATTTCTTAAAACACTTTGGCGCACTTCTACTTTCACTTTCTTTTTGGATTTGCACTACTTCACTTTTATCACTGCACTGCACTGTCGAGGTTGCTGCGGTGCTGTGGGGAGGCTCGCTGGTGTTCACGTGCCGCCGGGGAAGACGTCGTCGATGGTTGCCTGCAGGGGTATCCGGAGGAAGTTCTGGAAGTTCTCGTCGTACCGCCTGTGCTGCTGCGCTTCCTTATGTTCCTCCCAGAGGTCCATCAGGAAATCGACGTGGTCCGTCTGCCGCTTCGTCACGATGGCGTGGCCTGTCATGCCGAGGATCCACAAGGTTGCCAGCCTTTTCGGCCTGGGAAATGGTTTGATATCGGGCGCAGTGATGACTGTAGGTGTTATAGCTCGCTGGTCCGTTCTATTTATTTTTGCCACTATTCTCTGGCACGTTTCCCATATGCTGACCCCGTTTTTACGTGTGAAGCGGTGCTCTAGTGTGTCGACACAGTTACAGGCTTCACATTTATCTGAATCTCTCAGTTTGATCCGGGCTAATTTTTCGTTTGTTGCTACCGTCCTGTTTACTATTCGGTACCAGCTCGCCTTCACGTGCTTTGGTAGCGTGGTTTCCGTGATGTTTTTCCATATTTGTGGCCAGTTGTGATTTGGGAACTTGTTTTCTATTTTGTTTCTGGCAGGCCTTCCCCTCAGCGCCTTGTATATTTTCCTCGCTGTCCTGTGACTGGGATTTGCCACGGTTGTCAATGCATAGCTCTTGTCTATGTAGTATTGTCTTACGTGGCAAATCTTATACGGGATGTGGCTCGTGTTTATTGGCGGTTCTTCAGATGCAGGTTTCATTCTTCTTATCAGTGCTGCTGTGATGCTTTCTGGATTCTTCTCCTGGATTTCCAGCGTCCTTTTTAGTAGAAGCGCCGCACATTTCGTTCTTACTTCCACAAGACCGAGTCCTCCTTCCTCTATCGGTAGCGAGCATGTTTCCTGCGCCACCTTGAAGATTTCTCTTCGCCACAGGAGGTAGTATACGGCTCCCGTGATTGCCCTAGCTATTTCTTTGGGTAAGGTCAGGATCTGTGCCAGGTAGTAGGCTTTCGATAGGATCGTTGTGTTTATGAGGTCTATTCTTTGCTGCAGGGTTAGTTGCCTGTTTGAATGCACTCTCGTGAGGCCTCGTATTACATGTAGTGCGTTCCTCCAGTTGTATGTTGCCATTTTTTGTGGACAAGGCTGCATGAAGATGCCGAGTACTTTGTGGTTCTCGACTACTTCATACCACTGACTCGCTGCATTTATCTGCTTATTCCCAATTGGCAGTAGCACTGTTTTCTTTTTGTTTATTTTTGCACCTGACGCTTCTTCAAAAGTGTGCAGTATTTCTTCCACCGTTTTTATTTCTTCACGTTGTTGGATGAAGATTCCCATGTCATCTGCGTAGGCTACGCAAGCCACTGTTTTGTCTTCCACCGTGTAGCCTGCTATGCTATTGGCGATCTTCTTCAATAGCGGGTCTAGTGCTACTGCAAAAAGGGCCATTGACAGGGGGCAGCCTTGCCTCACTGACCTGTTAAGTTCTATGTATTTTGTTGTCCATCCGTTTATGGCTATTCTGGATTTGCCACTCTTTAGTAGTTTTTCGACGTTGCTGTTGAATTTTGGTCCGAATCCTAGTCTTCTTAACGTCTTCATTAAGTAGCTGTGATCGATCCTATCGAAAGCCTTGTTGAAGTCTACGGATATTATTGCTGCTGTATTCTTGTTGGTAGCTGCATGTGCTATCACGTCTCTATAGGTGGAGGTAGCGTTAAATATACTTCTACCTGGCACTGCACACGTCTGCCACGGACTTATTGTTTTGGTCATTGCAGTCTTCAAGTTGCTTGCGAGGCATTTGGCTATTAATTTATAATCGGCATTCAGGAGCGTGACGGGACGGTAGTCTTCTATTCTTCGGGCTTTTTCTGTTTCGGTATGAGTATGATGGTCCCATCCGTGAGCTTGGCTGGTATCTCTGCTCCGCCTAAGATCTCATTTACCATCTCCGTCACTTTCCCTCCGATTATGTCCCAGTACTCGATGTAAAACTCGGTCGGGATGCCGTCGGTGCCCGGTGATCTTCCTTTGGCACTGCTCTTGAGGACTGCTCTGACTTCATCTTCGTCGAAGGTCTCCGTCAGTTTTGTTCTGTCTGCCTCCGTTAGCATCCGTGTTGTGTTTTGCAGGATTTTTGTTACTGCTCGTTGTTTTATTTCTTCTTTTTGGAAGAGTTGTTCGAAGTACGTCTCTATGTGTCTTTTAATTTCTGGTTTTGTTTTGAGTGATCGCCCTTCGCCGTCGCACAGTTCCTTAATGGTCTTGCTCGCCGCCCTTTCCCTCTCCCTGTTGATGTGGTGCAGGGTAGCGGGCTCGTCCTCCACTTCGCCGTACGTTTTACTTCTTGTGATTACTCCCCTCAGTTGCTGTTTTTTGATCAGTAGCATTTTTGCTTTGATCCTCCTCACCCTAGGCAAGAAAGATTGGTCGTCTAACGGCGCATTTAGGGCATCTTTCAGGCACTGTTGATAAAAGTCGGCAGTGTTCCTTCCCCAGAACGCTTTTTCGGCGCAGAACCGAATTAGCAGTCTTCTCAGCGCTGGTTTCGTGCGCGTAATCCACCAGTCTATTGTGGTGCTGTGCTCTGCTCTCTTCGCCAGGCATTCCTGCCACGTGGCTGCTATCTCCTTTCTCAGAGCGACGTCTTGCAGGTGGTCGGTGTTAAGCTTCCAGGAGCTTCTTCCCGCCGCCGTCTTCTCTGTTTCCAAACGGATGCTGCACTCGTAGCAGGAGTGGTCGGAAAACATGACTGGACAGACCTCCACTCGCGATATTTTGTCTGCCAAATCTCTGCCTACGTAAATTCTATCAAGTCTGCTTCTTCCGTTTCTGTAGAAGTATGTGAACTCTGTGAGTGCGGGATTTTCCACTCTCCACGAATCCTCCAGTTTTAAACGTTTAACAAGTTCTTGTAATTCGGCGCACACGTTTGCCACTGGGATCTGATCCTCTTGATCGGTCACACAATTGAAGTCACCACCAATTATGATATTGTTGTTGTTGTGTAGGATAAGTTCACATATTTCTTCATTAAAGAAGTTGCTCCTGGCTCTCTTGTTGTTTGTGCCTGACGGTGCATATACGTTCACAACTAACGTGCCTTCTATTTGGATCGCAATTCCTCGGCCGTTTGACAACATCTTGGGTTCGTCAGTTTCTATTCCATGTCTGACCATTATCGCAGTGCCGCACCTCGATTCTGGGTCTATGTTTGTGTAGATTTCGAACCCCGGTATCCGTTCTATCGCCGTCGATGCCACTTCTTGCAATAGCGCTACGTCTGCGGCTCTGTGTCTTAAGAACTGTGCGAGGGCGTCTATCTTTACTGCTGTAGTCATTTTATTTACGTTGCAAGTGATTATCTGGTATGACTTTTTGCCAGCCTAGTCATTTCTATTGCCCGTCATGAGCTGTCGTCAGAGTCCGTGTGCTGTAGCTGTGGTCGGTCTGGCCCGCTTTGCCTCCTCTCCTGTGAGGAACTGGAATTTTGCCTTTTCCTTTCCTTTTTGGTTCCTGTTTTGTTTGCCGTTTTGTTTGTCGTTTCTGTGTCTTCTTCTGTGTTCCGTTGTTTCCCCTTGGCTTTTTCTCCGCTCCTCTTCTTGGAGGTGGTTGCGGCGACGTCATCTTCTTGGTTTAATTTCAGTATCTTTTTAAGTTGGTTCACGTTTTCTCTTATCTTCTGCTCGCGTGCCTGTTCGTGTGTGGCTGGAGTGCCACTTTCATTTTCTGCTTTTTCAGTTTCCATCATTTCTATTTCTCGTTCGGGTTCTCTTTCCTTTCTCGCTTGCTTCGCCAGCGTTTTCTGTGTACGCGCCGTCTTGGGCTGTACTTGCTGTTCGGCCTCGTCCGAGCTGCCGTCGCTAATCTTCCTTTTGTCGGCGCTTCCGGGTGCGGGCCCGGCGGCCGGCTCGGGGCCGGGGGTAGCCGGGGCAGCGGGCTGGGGCGCGGGTTCTGTGGCCTCCTCCTCCTCCATTGTGTCCTGCTCGGTTGTAGCGGCGGCGGGGCCCGCGGCGGCAGGCTCGTTGCCGTTACTGTCCTCTCCCTGTGGCTGCGGGGCAGCGTCCGCTATTCTCAGCGACGGAAAATCTGCGTTGAGATTCATCATCGCGCCTGCGTACGTATTCTCTCTAGGAAGCTGTACCGGCCGTTTTCGTGGGCAATCGTTCCTCATGTGATCCGTGGCATGACAAATGGAACACGTCTGAGGTTGGCCTGTGTACGAGACGAAGCCTCTGTGCCCGCATACGTTGATGAACGAGGGAATGTGTTTCCTTAGGTCCATTTTTACGGTGCGCACTCCCGAGTCTACCTGAATGCGGTATGCACTCGACCACTTGTCTCTCGATATCCCGAAAACGTTTCCGTATAGTCTGCAGGTTTTTACAATTTCTTCGTCAGGGACTTCGAAAGGCAGATTGTATATTTTTATATTCCTGATTCCGTAACCAGAATGCTGGATCGTGACGTCACTTGTGGTTCCGTCCCTATGTTTGAACTTCCAGATGCCCCTGTTTAGATTTACTACTCTATCAATTTCCGCGGCGTTTCCGATTTTTACAAACAATGTGTTCAAAATAAAGTCCAATTGTAGTCCCTCGATTTCCTCTACTGGTACTTTCACATCGTCAATGATCCAATTGTGAATTTCAAATGCGTTCGGTCTTTCACCATTCTTATCGAAAGTACACTGAATAGTGTCCCTCCTGTTTGTCGTTGATGCCATGTTTTCCAAAAATAACCGGTCAATAAAATAAAGAACTTATACTCGCCAAAGCAGCGACGGCGGCGGCACGCTGTCCACCTCGGGCAGCGGGCAGCGGGCGCGGTGCGGGGACGGTCTCGTGGCCGGCCGGCGACGGCGGGACGGCCGGGAAATCCTCTGCTAACTGCGACGCACAATAGCGAGCGGCACCCGGTGTTCCCAGGCGGTCACCCATCCAAGTACTAACCGGGCCCGATGTTGCTTAACTTCGGTGATCGGACGAGAACCGGTGTATTCAACATGGTATGGCCGTTGGCGTCCTTATAATGTGGCCGCACGGCAGAAGAAGCCTTCGCCCCTTCTCCCAACACACGCAATCGCCGTTTTCCGTGGCACATTTGACGCAAAGCGCGTCCTTCCACCGCCACGTGGGTGACACGCACAACACGGCTGCTCGTTGCACCGCCTGTCATTCGTTTGGTGCGTGCGGCCTCCGACACTCGCGGGAGACGCGCCTTGTTCTTGTTATCCGGCGCAGGGCCGGGCGTCGGGGGGACTGCGCGGGGTGTGGCAGTGTCCTGCTGGACCGGCGGAGGCTTTCTCACCTGCCTGACACGCGCCGCGCTTCCAGATATTTGCGTAATTTGCGCGGTGCATTTTCGCCTGTCCCCTCCCCTTCCGTCCCGACTTGTCCCGACTTTGCTCGCTGCCGCTCGGGTCGCGCTCCATATGACCGCACAAGCACGACAAACATCTGCGAGATGGGCGCGGGCCGAACCGGCGTGTCCGAGACGCCGTGTGCGGCCGTTCGGAGCTACTAGAGTAGAGCAGCGCTGCGCTGGAAAGGTGCGAAAACACGGACAGAGGACACAGGAGGTTCAACAAAGCATCCATCTCCTCTAGAGGCGAAAGAGAAATTTTTGTTTACAAATTTGCAGATGTGCACTGCTACAAAACAATATGCCCGGACGTATTTCACAACATTTCTGTCGTTTCATACTGTTTCGTTATTTGCAGACACACTTTGCTAATCTTCCTTGGCACACTCTTCTTCAAACGGAGTTCCTTAATATCGCATCTTACGATAGTTTAAAATCAGTATGGACGCATCTTTGTCACACAAGAAAGGTAGCATGAAAAGAGGGCTGGCAGGGGTAGCGACAAAAAAGCAAAAAATGAAGACAGCCAGAGTTCCCAGGCGGTCGCCGATCCGAATACTAACGTTGTTGCTTATCTTCGGTGATCGGACGAGAACGGCTGTTTTTTTTTTTTTTAATTTATGTATTTAGTTAGTTTTTCGAATTTAGCACTGCTACAAAACAGTTGGCTCTGACGCGTTTCAAGGACACATCTGTCGATTCGTAGTGTTTCGTTAATTCCAACGAGTTCCTAGCACTCTTCCTCCGCGCATTCTTGCTCAAACTGAGTTCATTACTGCAATTTCGTGTCTTACGTTTAGTACAGTACTTTAAAATGCTTGTGGAAGCATCTTTGTCACACCTGAAAGTTAGTATGAAAAAGAGGCTGGCAGGTGTAGCGACGCAAAAATTAAAAAATGAGAAAGAGCCAACAGCACCTTTTTTTTTTTTTTTTGTAACCAAATCTTTATTTCAGAAATAAGAAAAAACAACAAAATAAATCATCTGCATGGTTGAGCACTACAGTTTTCTAATTAAATTTTTTTTTTTTTATTCATCTTTGTATGGTATTTGTTACCCTTACTTATTTTGTAAGACATGCTGTCCATTTGGTAATTTTCCTTTCATTCTTTTCGTTTTTAAGCAATTCGATAAGTTTTTCCTATATTCGTTACTGAGAGTAGTCCATTTTCATTGCTATATGTTTATGTCCAAGTTTGTTGTGGCAAATACTGACACGACTGGCATTTCTCTGATGTCACAGAGTTATTCACTTGCAATGTGCATACAAACAAACAAACAAAACAAAACAAAAATGAGCATAGTTATTTAGATATTGATTACATTAAGTTATATACATTTAAATTACATATTGCATTTAAGGCATGAAAGGATGGTAGAAACAAAGGAGGTCCGGTTTTAGTTCGGCGTTTAAGCATGCATCACATATTACTTACATGGAAAGACAGATCTGACAGTTGAAGGACGAAGGTGAAAGTAGAGATGAGTGCAAAGTTTTATTAGTACATCTTATGACTTTGTGGCACTTAGGAAGGGAAAGAACACTTTAATATGTACCTGTTATCCGGTGGTGATTGGGAGGTTGTAGCACTGAAACACTACACCCTAGGGTGTTCACACTGATAAAAACACTTTCTTTTTCTTTTTGCTGCATTTCTTAAAACACTTTGGCGCACTTCTACTTTCACTTTCTTTTTGGATTTGCACTACTTCACTTTTATCACTGCACTGCACTGTCGAGGTTGCTGCGGTGCTGTGGGGAGGCTCGCTGGTGTTCACGTGCCGCCGGGGAAGACGTCGTCGATGGTTGCCTGCAGGGGTATCCGGAGGAAGTTCTGGAAGTTCTCGTCGTACCGCCTGTGCTGCTGCGCTTCCTTATGTTCCTCCCAGAGGTCCATCAGGAAATCGACGTGGTCCGCCTGCCGCTTCGTCACGATGGCGTGGCCTGTCATGCCGAGGATCCACAAGGTTGCCAGCCTTTTCGGCCTGGGAAATGGTTTGATATCGGGCGCAGTGATGACTGTAGGTGTTATAGCTCGCTGGTCCGTTCTATTTATTTTTGCCACTATTCTCTGGCACGTTTCCCATATGCTGACCCCGTTTTTACATGTGAAGCGGTGCTCTAGTGTGTCGACACAGTTGCAGGCTTCACATTTATCTGAATCTCTCAGTTTGATCCGGGCTAATTTTTCGTTTGTTGCTACCGTCCTGTTTACTATTCGGTACCAGCTCGCCTTCACGTGCTTTGGTAGTGTGGTTTCCGTGATGTTTTTCCATATTTGTGGCCAGTTGTGATTTGGGAACTTGTTTTCTATTTTGTTTCTGGCAGGCCTTCCCCTCAGCGCCTTGTATATTTTCCTCGCTGTCCTGTGACTGGGGATTTGCCACGGTTGTCAATGCATAGCTCTTGTCTATGTAGTATTGTCTTACGTGGCAAATCTTATACGGGATGTGGCTCGTGTTTATTGGCGGTTCTTCAGATGCAGGTTTCATTCTTCTTATCAGTGCTGCTGTGATGCTTTCTGGATTCTTCTCCTGGATTTCCAGCGTCCTTTTTAGTAGAAGCGCCGCACATTTCGTTCTTACTTCCACAAGACCGAGTCCTCCTTCCTCTATCGGTAGCGAGCATGTTTCCTGCGCCACCTTGAAGATTTCTCTTCGCCACAGGAGGTAGTATACGGCTCCCGTGATTGCCCTAGCTATTTCTTTGGGTAAGGTCAGGATCTGTGCCAGGTAGTAGGCTTTCGATAGGATCGTTGTGTTTATGAGGTCTATTCTTTGCTGCAGGGTTAGTTGCCTGTTTGAATGCACTCTCGTATTACATGTAGTGCGTTCCTCCAGTTGTATGTTGCCATTTTTTGTGGACAAGGCTGCATGAAGATGCCGAGTACTTTGTGGTTCTCGACTACTTCATACCACTGACTCGCTGCATTTATCTGCTTATTCCCAATTGGCAGTAGCACTGTTTTCTTTATGTTTATTTTTGCACCTGACGCTTCTTCAAAAGTGTGCAGTATTTCTTCCACCGTTTTTATTTCTTCACGTTGTTGGATGAAGATTCCCATGTCATCTGCGTAGGCTACGCAAGCCACTGTTTTGTCTTCCACCGTGTAGCCTGCTATGCTATTGGCGATCTTCTTCAATAGCGGGTCTAGTGCTACTGCAAAAAGGGCCATTGACAGGGGGCAGCCTTGCCTCACTGACCTGTTAAGTTCTATGTATTTTGTTGTCCATCCGTTTATGGCTATTCTGGATTTGCCATTCTTTAGTAGTTTTTCGACGATGCTGTTGAATTTTGGTCCGAATCCTAGTCTTCTTAACGTCTTCATTAAGTAGCTGTGATCGATCCTATCGAAAGCCTTGTTGAAGTCTACGGATATTATTGCTGCTGTATTCTTGTTGGTAGCTGCATGTGCTATCACGTCTCTATAGGTGGAGGTAGCGTTAAATATACTTCTACCTGGCACTGCACACGTCTGCCACGGACTTATTGTTTTGGTCATTGCAGTCTTCAAGTTGCTTGCGAGGCATTTGGCTATTAATTTATAATCGGCATTCAGGAGCGTGACGGGACGGTAGTCTTCTATTCTTCGGGCTTTTTTCTGTTTCGGTATGAGTATGATGGTCCCATCCGTGAGCTTGGCTGGTATCTCTGCTCCGCCTAAGATCTCATTTACCATCTCCGTCACTTTCCCTCCGATTATGTCCCAGTACTCGATGTAAAACTCGGTCGGGATGCCGTCGGTGCCCGGTGATCTTCCTTTGGCACTGCTCTTGAGGACTGCTCTGACTTCATCTTCGTCGAAGGTCTCCGTCAGTTTTGTTCTGTCTGCCTCCGTTAGCATCCGTGTTGTGTTTTGCAGGATTTTTGTTACTGCTCGTTGTTTTATTTCTTCTTTTTGGAAGAGTTGTTCGAAGTACGTCTCTATGTGTCTTTTAATTTCTGGTTTTGTTTTGAGTGATCGCCCTTCGCCGTCGCACAGTTCCTTAATGGTCTTGCTCGCCGCCCTTTCCCTCTCCCTGTTGATGTGGTGCAGGGTAGCGGGCTCGTCCTCCACTTCGCCGTACGTTTTACTTCTTGTGATTACTCCCCTCAGTTGCTGTTTTTTGATCAGTAGCATTTTTGCTTTGATCCTCCTCACCCTAGGCAAGAAAGATTGGTCGTCTAACGGCGCATTTAGGGCATCTTTCAGGCACTGTTGATAAAAGTCGGCAGTGTTCCTTCTCCAGAACGCTTTTTCGGCGCAGAACCGAATTAGCAGTCTTCTCAGCGCTGGTTTCGTGCGCGTAATCCACCAGTCTATTGTGGTGCTGTGCTCTGCTCTCTTCGCCAGGCATTCCTGCCACGTGGCTGCTATCTCCTTTCTCAGAGCGACGTCTTGCAGGTGGTCGGTGTTAAGCTTCCAGGAGCTTCTTCCCGCCGCCGTCTTCTCTGTTTCCAAACGGATGCTGCACTCGTAGCAGGAGTGGTCGGAAAACATGACTGGACAGACCTCCACTCGCGATATTTTGTCTGCCAAATCTCTGCCTACGTAAATTCTATCAAGTCTGCTTCTTCCGTTTCTGTAGAAGTATGTGAACTCTGTGAGTGCGGGATTTTCCACTCTCCACGAATCCTCCAGTTTTAAACGTTTAACAAGTTCTTGTAATTCGGCGCACGCGTTTGCCACTGGGATCTGATCCTCTTGATCGGTCACACAATTGAAGTCACCACCAATTATGATATTGTTGTTGTTGTGTAGGATAAGTTCACATATTTCTTCATTAAAGAAGTTGCTCCTGGCTCTCTTGTTGTTTGTGCCTGACGGTGCATATACGTTCACAACTAACGTGCCTTCTATTTGGATCGCAATTCCTCGGCCGTTTGACAACATCTTGGGTTCGTCAGTTTCTATTCCATGTCTGACCATTATCGCAGTGCCGCACCTCGATTCTGGGTCTATGTTTGTGTAGATTTCGAACCCCGGTATCCGTTCTATCGCCGTCGATGCCACTTCTTGCAATGGCGCTACGTCTGCGGCTCTGTGTCTTAAGAACTGTGCGAGGGCGTCTATCTTTACTGCTGTAGTCATTTTATTTACGTTGCAAGTGATTATCTGGTATGAGTTTTTTGCCAGCCTAGTCATTTCTATTGCCCGTCATGAGCTGTCGTCAGAGTCCGTGTGCTGTGGCTGTGGCCGGTCTGGCCCGCTTTGCCTCCTCTCCTGTGAGGAACTGGAATTTTGCCTTTTCCTTTCCTTTTTGGTTCCTGTTTTGTTTGCCGTTTTGTTTGTCGTTTCTGTGTCTTCTTCTGTGTTCCGTTGTTTCCCCTTGGCTTTTTCTCCGCTCCTCTTCTTGGAGGTGGTTGCGGCGACGTCATCTTCTTGGTTTAATTTCAGTATCTTTTTAAGTTGGTTCACGTTTTCTCTTATCTTCTGCTCGCGTGCCTGTTCGTGTGTGGCTGGAGTGCCACTTTCATTTTCTGCTTTTTCAGTTTCCATCATTTCTATTTCTCGTTCGGGTTCTCTTTCCTTTCTCGCTTGCTTCGCCAGCGTTTTCTGTGTACGCGCCGTCTTGGGCTGTACTTGCTGTTCGGCCTCGTCCGAGCTGCCGTCGCTAATCTTCCTTTTGTCGGCGCTTCCGGGTGCGGGCCCGGCGGCCGGCTCGGGGCCGGGGGTAGCCGGGGCAGCGGGCTGGGGCGCGGGTTCTGTGGCCTCCTCCTCCTCCATTGTGTCCTGCTCGGTTGTAGCGGCGGCGGGGCCCGCGGCGGCAGGCTCGTTGCCGTTACTGTCCTCTCCCTGTGGCTGCGGGGCAGCGTCCGCTATTCTCAGCGACGGAAAATCTGCGTTGAGATTCATCATCGCGCCTGCGTACGTATTCTCTCTAGGAAGCTGTACCGGCCGGTTTCGTGGGCAATCGTTCCTCATGTGATCCGTGGCATGACAAATGGAACACGTCTGAGGTTGGCCTGTGTACGAGACGAAGCCTCTGTGCCCGCATACGTTGATGAACGAGGGAATGTGTTTCCTTAGGTCCATTTTTACGGTGCGCACTCCCGAGTCTACCTGAATGCGGTATGCACTCGACCACTTGTCTCTCGATATCCCGAAAACGTTTCCGTATAGTCTGCAGGTTTTTACAATTTCTTCGTCAGGGACTTCGAAAGGCAGATTGTATATTTTTATATTCCTGATTCCGTAACCAGAATGCTGGATCGTGACGTCACTTGTGGTTCCGTCCCTATGTTTGAACTTCCAGATGCCCCTGTTTAGATTTACTACTCTATCAATTTCCGCGGCGTTTCCGATTTTTACAAACAATGTGTTCAAAATAAAGTCCAATTGTAGTCCCTCGATTTCCTCTACTGGTACTTTCACATCGTCAATGATCCAATTGTGAATTTCAAACGCGTTCGGTCTTTCACCATTCTTATCGAAAGTACACTGAATAGTGTCCCTCCTGTTTGTCGTTGATGCCATGTTTTCCAAAAATAACCGGTCAATAAAATAAAGAACTTATACTCGCCAAAGCAGCGACGGCGGCGGCACGCTGTCCACCTCGGGCAGCGGGCAGCGGGCGCGGTGCGGGGACGGTCTCGTGGCCGGCCGGCGACGGCAACACGGCCGGGAAATCCTCTGCTACCTGCGACGCACAATAGCGAGCGGCACCCGGTGTTCCCAGGCGGTCACCCATCCAAGTACTAACCGGGCCCGATGTTGCTTAACTTCGGTGATCGGACGAGAACCGGTGTATTCAACATGGTATGGCCGTTGGCGTCCTTATAATGTGGCCGCACGGCAGAGGAAGCCTTCGCCCCTTCTCCCAACACACGCAATCGCCGTTTTCCGTGGCACATTTGACGCAAAGCACGTCCTTCCACCGCCACGTGGGTGACACGCACAACACAGGCTGCTCGTTGCGCCGCCTGTCATTTCTTGTTATCCGGCGCAGGGCCGGGCGTCGGGCGGGGGGAGGGGGGGCCTGCGCGGGGTGTGGCAGTGTCCTGCTGGACCGGCGGAAGCTTTCTCACCTGGCTGACACGCGCCGCGCTTCCAGAAATTTGCGTAATTTGCGCGTTGCATCCTCGCCTGTCGTGTCCCCTCCCCTTCCCTTCCGTCCCGACTTGTCCCGACTGCCGCTCGCTGCCGCTCGGGTCGCGCTCCATATGACCGCACAAGCACGACAAACATCTGCGAGATGGGCGCGGGCCGAACCGGCGTGTCCGAGACGCCGTGTGCGGCCGTTCGGAGCTACTAGAGTAGAGCAGCGCTGCGCTGGAAAGGTGCGAAAACACGGACAGAGGACACAGGAGGTTCAACAAAGCATCCATCTCCTCTAGAGGCGAAAGATAAATTTTTGTTTACAAATTTGCAGATGTGCACTGCTACAAAACAATATGCCCGGACGTGTTTCACAACATTTCTGTCGTTTCATACTGTTTCGTTATTTGCAGACACACTTTGCTAATCTTCCTTGGCACACTCTTCTTCAAACGGAGTTCCTTAATATCGCATCTTACGATAGTTTAAAATCAGTATGGACGCATCTTCGTCACACAAGAAAGGTAGCATGAAAAGAGGGCTGGCAGGGGTAGCGACAAAAAAGCAAAAAATGAAGACAGCCAGAGTTCCCAGGCGGTCGCCGATCCGAATACTAACGTTGTTGCTTATCTTCGGTGATCGGACGAGAACGGCTGTTTTTTTTTTTTTTTTTTTTTAATTTATGTATTTAGTTAGTTTTTCGAATTTAGCGCCGCTACAAAACAGTTGGCTCTGACGCGTTTCAAGGACACATCTGTCGATTCGTAGTGTTTCGTTAATTCCAACGACTTCCTAGCACTCTTCCTCCGCGCATTCTTGCTCAAACTGAGTTCATTACTGCAATTTCGTGTCTTACGTTTAGTACAGTACTTTAAAATGCTTGTGGAAGCATCTTTGTCACACCTGAA
Organism: Schistocerca piceifrons; assembly: GCF_021461385.2. Classification (NCBI taxonomy): domain Eukaryota; kingdom Metazoa; phylum Arthropoda; class Insecta; order Orthoptera; family Acrididae; genus Schistocerca; species Schistocerca piceifrons. The sequence continues at coordinate 135,331 of NW_025728779.1, read as the reverse complement.
AGTTAGTATGAAAAAGAGGGCTGGCAGGTGTAGCGACGCAAAAATTAAAAAATGAGATAGAGCCAACAGCACCCGGTGTTCCCAGGCGGTCACCCATCCAAGTACTAACCGGGCCCGATGTTGCTTAACTTCGGTGATCGGACGAGAACCGGTGTATTCAACATGGTATGGCCGTTGGCGTCCTTATAATGTGGCCGCACGGCAGAGGAAGCCTTCGCCCCTTCTCCCAACACACGCAATCGCCGTTTTCCGTGGCACATTTGACGCAAAGCACGTCCTTCCACCGCCACGTGGGTGACACGCACAACACAGGCTGCTCGTTGCGCCGCCTGTCATTTCTTGTTATCCGGCGCAGGGCCGGGCGTCGGGCGGGGGGAGGGGGGGCCTGCGCGGGGTGTGGCAGTGTCCTGCTGGACCGGCGGAAGCTTTCTCACCTGGCTGACACGCGCCGCGCTTCCAGAAATTTGCGTAATTTGCGCGTTGCATCCTCGCCTGTCGTGTCCCCTCCCCTTCCCTTCCGTCCCGACTTGTCCCGACTGCCGCTCGCTGCCGCTCGGGTCGCGCTCCATATGACCGCACAAGCACGACAAACATCTGCGAGATGGGCGCGGGCCGAACCGGCGTGTCCGAGACGCCGTGTGCGGCCGTTCGGAGCTACTAGAGTAGAGCAGCGCTGCGCTGGAAAGGTGCGAAAACACGGACAGAGGACACAGGAGGTTCAACAAAGCATCCATCTCCTCTAGAGGCGAAAGATAAATTTTTGTTTACAAATTTGCAGATGTGCACTGCTACAAAACAATATGCCCGGACGTGTTTCACAACATTTCTGTCGTTTCATACTGTTTCGTTATTTGCAGACACACTTTGCTAATCTTCCTTGGCACACTCTTCTTCAAACGGAGTTCCTTAATATCGCATCTTACGATAGTTTAAAATCAGTATGGACGCATCTTCGTCACACAAGAAAGGTAGCATGAAAAGAGGGCTGGCAGGGGTAGCGACAAAAAAGCAAAAAATGAAGACAGCCAGAGTTCCCAGGCGGTCGCCGATCCGAATACTAACGTTGTTGCTTATCTTCGGTGATCGGACGAGAACGGCTGTTTTTTTTTTTTTTTTTTTTTAATTTATGTATTTAGTTAGTTTTTCGAATTTAGCGCCGCTACAAAACAGTTGGCTCTGACGCGTTTCAAGGACACATCTGTCGATTCGTAGTGTTTCGTTAATTCCAACGACTTCCTAGCACTCTTCCTCCGCGCATTCTTGCTCAAACTGAGTTCATTACTGCAATTTCGTGTCTTACGTTTAGTACAGTACTTTAAAATGCTTGTGGAAGCATCTTTGTCACACCTGAAAGTTAGTATGAAAAAGAGGGCTGGCAGGTGTAGCGACGCAAAAATTAAAAAATGAGATAGAGCCAACAGCACCCGGTGTTCCCAGGCGGTCACCCATCCAAGTACTAACCGGGCCCGATGTTGCTTAACTTCGGTGATCGGACGAGAACCGGTGTATTTTTTTTTTTTTTTTTTTTTTTTGTGTTTCGTTATCTCCAACGAGTTCCTAGCACTATTCCTCGGCGCATTCTTGCTCAAACTGAGTTCATTACTGTAATTTCGTGTCTTATGTTCAGTGCAGTACTTTAAAATGCTTGTGGAAGCATCTTTGTCACACCTGAAAGTTAGTATGAAAAAGAGGCCTGGCAGGTGTAGCGACGTAAAAATTAAAAAATGAGATAGAGCCAACAGCACCCGGTGTTCCCAGGCGGTCACCCATCCAAGTACTAACCGGGCCCGATGTTGCTTAACTTCGGTGATCGGACGAGAACCGGTGTATTTTTTTTTTTTTTTTTTTTTTTTTTTTTTTTTTTATTTATTTTTTTTTATTTTTTTTATTTATTTTTTTTTTTTTTTATTTCTTCCTTTTTTTTTTTTTTTTTTTATTTTTTTTTTTTGCTAAAACTGGAACCTCATCCTATTACTCAGTTACTCTCTTTCTGTAACTTTATCCATTTTATTACTTTTTCCAAAAATAGTCTTACGTATACTAGTTTACAGGCTGGCACATAACAAAGATAGACAAATGAATGGAGACTGGTTATATTTCACCAGCTAACACTAACTATATATCTAAACTTAATTTGATAAACCTGCGCGTAAGACGCAAATAAGGTCAGTGTGCGTATCATCAAAGCTCAATTGCGAGACTGAAAGACCATTGATACAAATAAAAGGGGCTCGGAATCATCTTACAGTTGTTTCGCATACGCATGATGCAATGCAGATGATAAAAAATTAGCAAAATATTCTTTGTGTTTATTACTATTTTTGATCTTACAATATTGGTCCCAAATATGAGTCAAAAAGGTGAGCCCATCGTGAATTTGCCGGTCAATAAGGGCGTAAACAGTATGGCCCAACAACCACACAGCAGTATTGTGTTTTGGCCGCGGGAAATATTTGAAATCAGGTACAATGACACTATCGACTGAGACGTGCGCCGGAGTAGTTCGCGTGATGAGAGCCACCATTATCTGGCAAGTCCTCCACACATCGGAAGCAGCTTGGCATTGCAGACGGTGTTCTCTGGTGTCAGGCATGCCACATCTGCTACAGTTGGGGGAGGCAAGAAGTTGAATATCGGCTAAACGCTGATTGGTAGGCAGTGTGTTGTTGACTAGTTTGTACCACAGCGCAGACACGTCGGACGGCAGAATACTGCTATTAACATTTGACCACACCTGCTTCCAGTTAACAGTAGGTAAGCGGACTTCCAATTTACTAGGGGGGGGTTGTCCCATCAATTCAATATAGAGTTGCCGTGCTGTCCTGTGTGGATTCGTGGCCGTGCGGAGGACGTAGCTTTTATTTAGAATATAGTCTCGTACAAAGGACATACGGTAAGGGATGTTGGCCACCGATACTGGGGCGCTTTCAGATTCTGGCCGATAGATTTCTAGCAGGGATGCTGTCGATCCATCGGGAAAGCCGGCCTGCATTTCAGCGGTGCGGTTGACGAGCAACGCTGCACATTTGCGACTGAAGTCTACTAGCCCGAGTCCTCCATGTGACGGGTCCAAGACACAAACTGCTGCTCGCACTTTAAAAATTTCGTGGCGCCAGAGTAGCCAGTATACTGCCTGAGATATAGCGCGTCCTATTTGTTTTGGCACGCTAAGCAACTGCGCCATATACCACGCCTTGGAGAGAATAAAGGAATTGATTAGTTTGACTTTCTGGTGCAAGTTAAGGTGTCGGGTTGCGTGGCATTTGCAGAGGCCCTTAATGGAGTTGAGAATTCTTCTCCAATTTCGTGCTTGCATATGCTGTGGGCACGCAGTTATGTCTAGACCCAATACTTGATGGTCTCTCACTATTCTGTACCATGGGCGGACAATATCGGTGGCTAGCAGACCCAGTGGAAGTAGAACAGTTTTATTAGTATTTATCGCTGCTCCAGACGCACTTTCATACTGATGAAGGGAGGCGCGTATCGAGTCTATGTCTGCTGTGTGGTCAATGAAAGCGCCTACGTCATCTGCGTATGCCACACATTTAAAGGAAGCATTGTGTATTTGTACACCTTTTGACGTCCTGCCTATTGTTCTGAGAAGCGGGTCTATGGCGATCACGAATAAGAACATTGACAGCGGACACCCTTGCCTGACAGAGCGGCAGATAGGTATCGGTTTAGTTTGCCATCCGTTTAATGTGACTATTGATCTTGCTCCCGTGAGAATATTTTCAATAATTTTGATAAATTCTCGGCCGAATCCCATTTTTGTCATGACCTGTAGCAAGTATTTGTGGCTTATGCGATCGAAAGCGTTCGCAAAGTCAATGGATAGAATAGCTGTCGATAATTTATGGACTGCCGTGTGAGCTACTATGTCTCGGTATAAGGACGCTGCGTGGAAAATATTGTGGTGTGTTACTCCGCACGTTTGGTAAGAGCTGATAGCTTTGTTCATGACTGGCTTCATCTTTGCTGCAAGGCACCTTGCAACGATTTTGTAGTCAGTATTGAGTAACGTGATGGGCCGGAAATCTTGGACGCGACATGTATGTTGCGTTTTTGGGACGAGCACAACTCGACCTTCCAGAAATTTTGCGGGAATATCGATGCCACGAATTACTTCATTTACTATGTCGGTGAGTTTTTGCCCAAAGATGTCCCAGTAGACCTGATAGAATTCGGTTGGCAGGCCATCAGGTCCCGGCGACTTTCCTTTAGAGCACGATTGTACAATAGGTTTTGTGTTCTGTACTGTCATCTCTGCTATCAACTGTTCTCGGTCCGCGTTCGTAATGTCAGTCTGCAGGTCGCATAACAAATTATTTAGCGCTACGTCGTCTGTCGCAACGTCTCGAAATAAGTCCGTGTAATGGGCTGTAATATGTTGGAGAATGTCTATTTTCCGCGTAAGGCGCTCGCCCGACGCAGTTGTTATCGATTCTACATGTTTACGCCTTGCCCGTGTTTTTTCACGCGCGAGATGATAGGACGACGGTTCTTCGTCGTCCAGAGCGCACAAGGCGCGACTTCGGACCAAAATTCCTTTTGCCTTTTCGTTATGTATACGGAGAATCTTTGCTTTAATACGATTTAAGCGAAGGCGGAGATTTTCATTTGGTCCGACGGGGGCGTTTAACGCGTCTTTGAGGCATTGTTGGTAAAATTCTGTTGTGCGCTGCGTCCAGAAGGCTACCTCCTGGCTATAACATTGAGCAATCATCCTAATTTGCGGCTTTGCGTAGAAAGTCCACCACTCTAGTGCTGAGCTGTAGTTTTTCTCTTTCTGCAGGCAAAGCTGCCATACAGATTGCATTTTCGAGCGGAAGTCTGCCGCGGCAAGATGTTTCGTATTAAGCTTCCACAACCTGGGAGTAGGTGTTTCATTTGTACGCTGTAGGTGAATGGCAGTAACATAACCGCAATGGTCGCTAAACGCGACAGGGATGATGTCTACGCTATTTAGGTTGTTTGCAATCTGTTGAGAGACGTATATGCGGTCTATCCTGCTTGCTCCACTATTGTATATGTGCGTGTACTGCGTTGTATGTGGGTGGAGGAGACGCCACGTGTCTCGCAGATCTTTGGCGGTCAACAGTTTCACTAATTCAGGACACATAGTGGCCGTAGGGTGCTGGTCGGATGAGTGTGTTACACAGTTAAAATCGCCACCGAGAATTATTGGACGTGTGGTATCAAACAAGGGAACTATCTCGTGATTGAAAAATGCTGCGCGCATTCGTCTATTATCTGTCCCTGAGGGGGCGTAAATATTGATAAATCTCATGCTTTGTATATTGCACGCAATTGCGCGTCCGCTTGGCAACGTTTGGACATTGTCTGGCTCTAGGGAATTTTTATATAAAATCGCGGTACCGCATTTTATATTATTGTTAATGTTATAAATAACATCATATCCATTTATGTTATTGAGGATGTTTGCGGTAACTTCCTGAAGGAATATTATGTCAAAACGACTGTAATGTACAAAATCGACTAGGGATAAAATTTTGTGCACTGCAGAAATCCCGTTTATATTTAAGGTAAGAATAGATAAATCTTTTATTTGCGTATGACAGGCAGGCATTGGAAGTGGAGAAAGAAACAGAGAAACATTAGCTACGGGAGACGGGTTATAAATGGAGATAATTCATTCTGCGAATGGTTTGTTTTGTATGTGACGAGTATTGCAACTAAATTTTCAAACGAGTTTATACTCAAACATCTTCGGACCAAACAGTACTGCGTTGTTGATCTGAGCGGGGAGGATCATTGTTGGTTTCCATCGGTACGTGCGTATGTGGCGAATCGATTTGCATGGCATGGACGGCACGAATGTCGTCCGTCGGGACGTGGGCTGTGTGCCGAGCACGACATTCGTGCATTTCCTCTGCCTTTCTTTTAATTGGCGCTGATAATACAGCCTCAGTTGCGAGCGGTTGTACGCTGATTTCTTTCTCTTGCTTATTTAGAAATTCCCTTAGATGTCGAACAGTTGCGTCGCGCCGGCGATCTGCTTCTGTTTCATGCGACGCAACAGGGGCGACAGTCACAGGGCATTGTTGATCGGATTTAGAACTTACATCCGAAATTCCGTTTCCACGTCCGCGTCGATGTTTCCTTTTCGAAGATTTATTCGGTGAATGGCTCACCGATCTCCTACTCGGGGATGGACTGGGGTCTTTACGTGAAACACGCTTTTCTGAGGGGACAGCAGCAGGGCTGCGTCCACTCTCTGAATTTTGCGTGTTGGTCGGAAAAATATCTGATTCAGTATCGTCACTTTTTGGCGGCTCTGGGTGAACGTCAGCCACAACCGTAACGTTTGTCACATTATTGCGGAGAGAATTTTCTGGAATGACGGCTTTTTCATCAATTTCTGTTATGTCCATGACATTGTCCGTGTTCGCCGGGGTCGCAGCCGATTCGCACGCAGCCTCTGTCACAGGGAGTGACGAGGGTCGAATCGGAGCAACACCCAACGCTACAGACGCATACGAAATTTTCTGCGTTTGTGCGCTATCACCGCCGAGCGGGAGCTGCACAGGGCGACGTCTGTTCGGACAATTTTGTCGAAAATGATCTGTTGCATTGCAGTACGAGCACGTCTGTGGCTGTCCATTGTATGATATAAAAGCCCTGTAACCGCCTATGACAAGAAAGGACGGGATGTGCTGTTTCAGTTCAATAAGAACACTTCTTACTCCGTTGTAAACTTGTAGTCGGAAACCACTACCCCATTTCTCATTCGTCACTGAAAGCACATTCCCATACGGCATGAGACCACGAGCGATCATTTGCGTAGGTATTTCAAAGGGAAGATTGAAAATACGAACTTGACGAATACCGTAACCCGCGTGGCACACGGTCACGTCGCAAACGCTTCCGTCACGATATTTAAACTTGCGTTTTCCACCGTTTTCCTGCACGATCTTTTCGCACATTTCCGGATCATTGAATTTCATAAACAGGGTTCCGGTAATAAAGTCCCACTGGACTCCGTACGTTTCGGTGTCGGTAAGACCGAGTTCGTCAATAATCCAGTCGTGAGCCTCGTATGCCGTAGGGCGTACAGCTTCCTTGTCGAAAATAACGTTCAATGTGTTCGATCTGTTTACGTTTTCCATTTTCAAACCGTTACTCAACAACTACGCAAAAAAACGCGCAAAAATGAGAAACTCGACAGCGGAACGCAACGCGGCGATGCCAACAGAGCGGCCGCTAGCCGTGCACTGACGAGCTATCAGAGGGCGGCTGAGCAAGATAACTGACAGTCGTAATTGAAACAGCATCTCTGGGCACAGACGTAGTATACACGGCTGCCGATTGCTTAACTTCGGTGATCGGACGAGAACCGGTGTATTCAACATGGTATGGCCGTTGGCGTCCTTATAATGTGGCCGCACGGCAGAGGAAGCCTTCGCCCCTTCTCCCAACACACGCAATCGCCGTTTTCCGTGGCACATTTGACGCAAAGCGCGTCCTTCCACCGCCACGTGGGTGACACGCACAACACGGCTGCTCGTTGCACCGCCTGTCATTTCTTGTTATCCGGCGCAGGGCCGGGCGTCGGGCGGGGGGAGGGGGGGCCTGCGCGGGGTGTGGCAGTGTCCTGCTGGACCGGCGGAAGCTTTCTCACCTGGCTGACACGCGCCGCGCTTCCAGAAATTTGCGTAATTTGCGCGTTGCATCCTCGCCTGTCGTGTCCCCTCCCCTTCCCTTCCGTCCCGACTTTGCTCGACTGCCGCTCGCTGCCGCTCGGGTCGCGCTCCATATGACCGCACAAGCACGACAAACATCTGCGAGATGGGCGCGGGCCGAACCGGCGTGTCCGAGACGCCGTGTGCGGCCGTTCGGAGCTACTAGAGTAGAGCAGCGCTGCGCTGGAAAGGTGCGAAAACACGGACAGAGGACACAGGAGGTTCAACAAAGCATCCATCTCCTCTAGAGGCGAAAGATAAATTTTTGTTTACAAATTTGCAGATGTGCACTGCTACAAAACAATATGCCCGGACGTGTTTCACAACATTTCTGTCGTTTCATACTGTTTCGTTATTTGCAGACACACTTTGCTAATCTTCCTTGGCACACTCTTCTTCAAACGGAGTTCCTTAATATCGCATCTTACGATAGTTTAAAATCAGTATGGACGCATCTTCGTCACACAAGAAAGGTAGCATGAAAAGAGGGCTGGCAGGGGTAGCGACAAAAAAGCAAAAAATGAAGACAGCCAGAGTTCCCAGGCGGTCGCCGATCCGAATACTAACGTTGTTGCTTATCTTCGGTGATCGGACGAGAACGGCTGTTTTTTTTTTTTTTTTTTTTTAATTTATGTATTTAGTTAGTTTTTCGAATTTAGCGCCGCTACAAAACAGTTGGCTCTGACGCGTTTCAAGGACACATCTGTCGATTCGTAGTGTTTCGTTAATTCCAACGACTTCCTAGCACTCTTCCTCCGCGCATTCTTGCTCAAACTGAGTTCATTACTGCAATTTCGTGTCTTACGTTTAGTACAGTACTTTAAAATGCTTGTGGAAGCATCTTTGTCACACCTGAAAGTTAGTATGAAAAAGAGGGCTGGCAGGTGTAGCGACGCAAAAATTAAAAAATGAGATAGAGCCAACAGCACCCGGTGTTCCCAGGCGGTCACCCATCCAAGTACTAACCGGGCCCGATGTTGCTTAACTTCGGTGATCGGACGAGAACCGGTGTATTCAACATGGTATGGCCGTTGGCGTCCTTATAATGTGGCCGCACGGCAGAGGAAGCCTTCGCCCCTTCTCCCAACACACGCAATCGCCGTTTTCCGTGGCACATTTGACGCAAAGCACGTCCTTCCACCGCCACGTGGGTGACACGCACAACACAGGCTGCTCGTTGCGCCGCCTGTCATTTCTTGTTATCCGGCGCAGGGCCGGGCGTCGGGCGGGGGGAGGGGGGGCCTGCGCGGGGTGTGGCAGTGTCCTGCTGGACCGGCGGAAGCTTTCTCACCTGGCTGACACGCGCCGCGCTTCCAGAAATTTGCGTAATTTGCGCGTTGCATCCTCGCCTGTCGTGTCCCCTCCCCTTCCCTTCCGTCCCGACTTGTCCCGACTTTGCTCGACTGCCGCTCGCTGCCGCTCGGGTCGCGCTCCATATGACCGCACAAGCACGACAAACATCTGCGAGATGGGCGCGGGCCGAACCGGCGTGTCCGAGACGCCGTGTGCGGCCGTTCGGAGCTACTAGAGTAGAGCAGCGCTGCGCTGGAAAGGTGCGAAAACACGGACAGAGGACACAGGAGGTTCAACAAAGCATCCATCTCCTCTAGAGGCGAAAGATAAATTTTTGTTTACAAATTTGCAGATGTGCACTGCTACAAAACAATATGCCCGGACGTGTTTCACAACATTTCTGTCGTTTCATACTGTTTCGTTATTTGCAGACACACTTTGCTAATCTTCCTTGGCACACTCTTCTTCAAACGGAGTTCCTTAATATCGCATCTTACGATAGTTTAAAATCAGTATGGACGCATCTTCGTCACACAAGAAAGGTAGCATGAAAAGAGGGCTGGCAGGGGTAGCGACAAAAAAGCAAAAAATGAAGACAGCCAGAGTTCCCAGGCGGTCGCCGATCCGAATACTAACGTTGTTGCTTATCTTCGGTGATCGGACGAGAACGGCTGTTTTTTTTTTTTTTTTTTTTTAATTTATGTATTTAGTTAGTTTTTCGAATTTAGCGCCGCTACAAAACAGTTGGCTCTGACGCGTTTCAAGGACACATCTGTCGATTCGTAGTGTTTCGTTAATTCCAACGACTTCCTAGCACTCTTCCTCCGCGCATTCTTGCTCAAACTGAGTTCATTACTGCAATTTCGTGTCTTACGTTTAGTACAGTACTTTAAAATGCTTGTGGAAGCATCTTTGTCACACCTGAAAGTTAGTATGAAAAAGAGGGCTGGCAGGTGTAGCGACGCAAAAATTAAAAAATGAGATAGAGCCAACAGCACCCGGTGTTCCCAGGCGGTCACCCATCCAAGTACTAACCGGGCCCGATGTTGCTTAACTTCGGTGATCGGACGAGAACCGGTGTATTCAACATGGTATGGCCGTTGGCGTCCTTATAATGTGGCCGCACGGCAGAGGAAGCCTTCGCCCCTTCTCCCAACACACGCAATCGCCGTTTTCCGTGGCACATTTGACGCAAAGCACGTCCTTCCACCGCCACGTGGGTGACACGCACAACACAGGCTGCTCGTTGCGCCGCCTGTCATTTCTTGTTATCCGGCGCAGGGCCGGGCGTCGGGCGGGGGGAGGGGGGGCCTGCGCGGGGTGTGGCAGTGTCCTGCTGGACCGGCGGAAGCTTTCTCACCTGGCTGACACGCGCCGCGCTTCCAGAAATTTGCGTAATTTGCGCGTTGCATCCTCGCCTGTCGTGTCCCCTCCCCTTCCCTTCCGTCCCGACTTTGCTCGACTGCCGCTCGCTGCCGCTCGGGTCGCGCTCCATATGACCGCACAAGCACGACAAACATCTGCGAGATGGGCGCGGGCCGAACCGGCGTGTCCGAGACGCCGTGTGCGGCCGTTCGGAGCTACTAGAGTAGAGCAGCGCTGCGCTGGAAAGGTGCGAAAACACGGACAGAGGACACAGGAGGTTCAACAAAGCATCCATCTCCTCTAGAGGCGAAAGATAAATTTTTGTTTACAAATTTGCAGATGTGCACTGCTACAAAACAATATGCCCGGACGTGTTTCACAACATTTCTGTCGTTTCATACTGTTTCGTTATTTGCAGACACACTTTGCTAATCTTCCTTGGCACACTCTTCTTCAAACGGAGTTCCTTAATATCGCATCTTACGATAGTTTAAAATCAGTATGGACGCATCTTCGTCACACAAGAAAGGTAGCATGAAAAGAGGGCTGGCAGGGGTAGCGACAAAAAAGCAAAAAATGAAGACAGCCAGAGTTCCCAGGCGGTCGCCGATCCGAATACTAACGTTGTTGCTTATCTTCGGTGATCGGACGAGAACGGCTGTTTTTTTTTTTTTTTTTTTTTTAATTTATGTATTTAGTTAGTTTTTCGAATTTAGCGCCGCTACAAAACAGTTGGCTCTGACGCGTTTCAAGGACACATCTGTCGATTCGTAGTGTTTCGTTAATTCCAACGACTTCCTAGCACTCTTCCTCCGCGCATTCTTGCTCAAACTGAGTTCATTACTGCAATTTCGTGTCTTACGTTTAGTACAGTACTTTAAAATGCTTGTGGAAGCATCTTTGTCACACCTGAAAGTTAGTATGAAAAAGAGGGCTGGCAGGTGTAGCGACGCAAAAATTAAAAAATGAGATAGAGCCAACAGCACCCGGTGTTCCCAGGCGGTCACCCATCCAAGTACTAACCGGGCCCGATGTTGCTTAACTTCGGTGATCGGACGAGAACCGGTGTATTCAACATGGTATGGCCGTTGGCGTCCTTATAATGTGGCCGCACGGCAGAGGAAGCCTTCGCCCCTTCTCCCAACACACGCAATCGCCGTTTTCCGTGGCACATTTGACGCAAAGCACGTCCTTCCACCGGCCACGTGGGTGACACGCACAACACAGGCTGCTCGTTGCGCCGCCTGTCATTTCTTGTTATCCGGCGCAGGGCCGGGCGTCGGGCGGGGGGAGGGGGGGCCTGCGCGGGGTGTGGCAGTGTCCTGCTGGACCGGCGGAAGCTTTCTCACCTGGCTGACACGCGCCGCGCTTCCAGAAATTTGCGTAATTTGCGCGTTGCATCCTCGCCTGTCGTGTCCCCTCCCCTTCCCTTCCGTCCCGACTTTGCTCGACTGCCGCTCGCTGCCGCTCGGGTCGCGCTCCATATGACCGCACAAGCACGACAAACATCTGCGAGATGGGCGCGGGCCGAACCGGCGTGTCCGAGACGCCGTGTGCGGCCGTTCGGAGCTACTAGAGTAGAGCAGCGCTGCGCTGGAAAGGTGCGAAAACACGGACAGAGGACACAGGAGGTTCAACAAAGCATCCATCTCCTCTAGAGGCGAAAGATAAATTTTTGTTTACAAATTTGCAGATGTGCACTGCTACAAAACAATATGCCCGGACGTGTTTCACAACATTTCTGTCGTTTCATACTGTTTCGTTATTTGCAGACACACTTTGCTAATCTTCCTTGGCACACTCTTCTTCAAACGGAGTTCCTTAATATCGCATCTTACGATAGTTTAAAATCAGTATGGACGCATCTTCGTCACACAAGAAAGGTAGCATGAAAAGAGGGCTGGCAGGGGTAGCGACAAAAAAGCAAAAAATGAAGACAGCCAGAGTTCCCAGGCGGTCGCCGATCCGAATACTAACGTTGTTGCTTATCTTCGGTGATCGGACGAGAACGGCTGTTTTTTTTTTTTTTTTTTTTAATTTATGTATTTAGTTAGTTTTTCGAATTTAGCGCCGCTACAAAACAGTTGGCTCTGACGCGTTTCAAGGACACATCTGTCGATTCGTAGTGTTTCGTTAATTCCAACGACTTCCTAGCACTCTTCCTCCGCGCATTCTTGCTCAAACTGAGTTCATTACTGCAATTTCGTGTCTTACGTTTAGTACAGTACTTTAAAATGCTTGTGGAAGCATCTTTGTCACACCTGAAAGTTAGTATGAAAAAGAGGGCTGGCAGGTGTAGCGACGCAAAAATTAAAAAATGAGATAGAGCCAACAGCACCCGGTGTTCCCAGGCGGTCACCCATCCAAGTACTAACCGGGCCCGATGTTGCTTAACTTCGGTGATCGGACGAGAACCGGTGTATTCAACATGGTATGGCCGTTGGCGTCCTTATAATGTGGCCGCACGGCAGAGGAAGCCTTCGCCCCTTCTCCCAACACACGCAATCGCCGTTTTCCGTGGCACATTTGACGCAAAGCACGTCCTTCCACCGCCACGTGGGTGACACGCACAACACAGGCTGCTCGTTGCGCCGCCTGTCATTTCTTGTTATCCGGCGCAGGGCCGGGCGTCGGGCGGGGGGAGGGGGGGCCTGCGCGGGGTGTGGCAGTGTCCTGCTGGACCGGCGGAAGCTTTCTCACCTGGCTGACACGCGCCGCGCTTCCAGAAATTTGCGTAATTTGCGCGTTGCATCCTCGCCTGTCGTGTCCCCTCCCCTTCCCTTCCGTCCCGACTTTGCTCGACTGCCGCTCGCTGCCGCTCGGGTCGCGCTCCATATGACCGCACAAGCACGACAAACATCTGCGAGATGGGCGCGGGCCGAACCGGCGTGTCCGAGACGCCGTGTGCGGCCGTTCGGAGCTACTAGAGTAGAGCAGCGCTGCGCTGGAAAGGTGCGAAAACACGGACAGAGGACACAGGAGGTTCAACAAAGCATCCATCTCCTCTAGAGGCGAAAGATAAATTTTTGTTTACAAATTTGCAGATGTGCACTGCTACAAAACAATATGCCCGGACGTGTTTCACAACATTTCTGTCGTTTCATACTGTTTCGTTATTTGCAGACACACTTTGCTAATCTTCCTTGGCACACTCTTCTTCAAACGGAGTTCCTTAATATCGCATCTTACGATAGTTTAAAATCAGTATGGACGCATCTTCGTCACACAAGAAAGGTAGCATGAAAAGAGGGCTGGCAGGGGTAGCGACAAAAAAGCAAAAAATGAAGACAGCCAGAGTTCCCAGGCGGTCGCCGATCCGAATACTAACGTTGTTGCTTATCTTCGGTGATCGGACGAGAACGGCTGTTTTTTTTTTTTTTTTTTTTTAATTTATGTATTTAGTTAGTTTTTCGAATTTAGCGCCGCTACAAAACAGTTGGCTCTGACGCGTTTCAAGGACACATCTGTCGATTCGTAGTGTTTCGTTAATTCCAACGACTTCCTAGCACTCTTCCTCCGCGCATTCTTGCTCAAACTGAGTTCATTACTGCAATTTCGTGTCTTACGTTTAGTACAGTACTTTAAAATGCTTGTGGAAGCATCTTTGTCACACCTGAAAGTTAGTATGAAAAAGAGGGCTGGCAGGTGTAGCGACGCAAAAATTAAAAAATGAGATAGAGCCAACAGCACCCGGTGTTCCCAGGCGGTCACCCATCCAAGTACTAACCGGGCCCGATGTTGCTTAACTTCGGTGATCGGACGAGAACCGGTGTATTCAACATGGTATGGCCGTTGGCGTCCTTATAATGTGGCCGCACGGCAGAGGAAGCCTTCGCCCCTTCTCCCAACACACGCAATCGCCGTTTTCCGTGGCACATTTGACGCAAAGCACGTCCTTCCACCGCCACGTGGGTGACACGCACAACACAGGCTGCTCGTTGCGCCGCCTGTCATTTCTTGTTATCCGGCGCAGGGCCGGGCGTCGGGCGGGGGGAGGGGGGGCCTGCGCGGGGTGTGGCAGTGTCCTGCTGGACCGGCGGAAGCTTTCTCACCTGGCTGACACGCGCCGCGCTTCCAGAAATTTGCGTAATTTGCGCGTTGCATCCTCGCCTGTCGTGTCCCCTCCCCTTCCCTTCCGTCCCGACTTTGCTCGACTGCCGCTCGCTGCCGCTCGGGTCGCGCTCCATATGACCGCACAAGCACGACAAACATCTGCGAGATGGGCGCGGGCCGAACCGGCGTGTCCGAGACGCCGTGTGCGGCCGTTCGGAGCTACTAGAGTAGAGCAGCGCTGCGCTGGAAAGGTGCGAAAACACGGACAGAGGACACAGGAGGTTCAACAAAGCATCCATCTCCTCTAGAGGCGAAAGATAAATTTTTGTTTACAAATTTGCAGATGTGCACTGCTACAAAACAATATGCCCGGACGTGTTTCACAACATTTCTGTCGTTTCATACTGTTTCGTTATTTGCAGACACACTTTGCTAATCTTCCTTGGCACACTCTTCTTCAAACGGAGTTCCTTAATATCGCATCTTACGATAGTTTAAAATCAGTATGGACGCATCTTCGTCACACAAGAAAGGTAGCATGAAAAGAGGGCTGGCAGGGGTAGCGACAAAAAAGCAAAAAATGAAGACAGCCAGAGTTCCCAGGCGGTCGCCGATCCGAATACTAACGTTGTTGCTTATCTTCGGTGATCGGACGAGAACGGCTGTTTTTTTTTTTTTTTTTTTTTAATTTATGTATTTAGTTAGTTTTTCGAATTTAGCGCCGCTACAAAACAGTTGGCTCTGACGCGTTTCAAGGACACATCTGTCGATTCGTAGTGTTTCGTTAATTCCAACGACTTCCTAGCACTCTTCCTCCGCGCATTCTTGCTCAAACTGAGTTCATTACTGCAATTTCGTGTCTTACGTTTAGTACAGTACTTTAAAATGCTTGTGGAAGCATCTTTGTCACACCTGAAAGTTAGTATGAAAAAGAGGGCTGGCAGGTGTAGCGACGCAAAAATTAAAAAATGAGATAGAGCCAACAGCACCCGGTGTTCCCAGGCGGTCACCCATCCAAGTACTAACCGGGCCCGATGTTGCTTAACTTCGGTGATCGGACGAGAACCGGTGTATTCAACATGGTATGGCCGTTGGCGTCCTTATAATGTGGCCGCACGGCAGAGGAAGCCTTCGCCCCTTCTCCCAACACACGCAATCGCCGTTTTCCGTGGCACATTTGACGCAAAGCACGTCCTTCCACCGCCACGTGGGTGACACGCACAACACAGGCTGCTCGTTGCGCCGCCTGTCATTTCTTGTTATCCGGCGCAGGGCCGGGCGTCGGGCGGGGGGAGGGGGGGCCTGCGCGGGGTGTGGCAGTGTCCTGCTGGACCGGCGGAAGCTTTCTCACCTGGCTGACACGCGCCGCGCTTCCAGAAATTTGCGTAATTTGCGCGTTGCATCCTCGCCTGTCGTGTCCCCTCCCCTTCCCTTCCGTCCCGACTTTGCTCGACTGCCGCTCGCTGCCGCTCGGGTCGCGCTCCATATGACCGCACAAGCACGACAAACATCTGCGAGATGGGCGCGGGCCGAACCGGCGTGTCCGAGACGCCGTGTGCGGCCGTTCGGAGCTACTAGAGTAGAGCAGCGCTGCGCTGGAAAGGTGCGAAAACACGGACAGAGGACACAGGAGGTTCAACAAAGCATCCATCTCCTCTAGAGGCGAAAGATAAATTTTTGTTTACAAATTTGCAGATGTGCACTGCTACAAAACAATATGCCCGGACGTGTTTCACAACATTTCTGTCGTTTCATACTGTTTCGTTATTTGCAGACACACTTTGCTAATCTTCCTTGGCACACTCTTCTTCAAACGGAGTTCCTTAATATCGCATCTTACGATAGTTTAAAATCAGTATGGACGCATCTTCGTCACACAAGAAAGGTAGCATGAAAAGAGGGCTGGCAGGGGTAGCGACAAAAAAGCAAAAAATGAAGACAGCCAGAGTTCCCAGGCGGTCGCCGATCCGAATACTAACGTTGTTGCTTATCTTCGGTGATCGGACGAGAACGGCTGTTTTTTTTTTTTTTTTTTTTTAATTTATGTATTTAGTTAGTTTTTCGAATTTAGCGCCGCTACAAAACAGTTGGCTCTGACGCGTTTCAAGGACACATCTGTCGATTCGTAGTGTTTCGTTAATTCCAACGACTTCCTAGCACTCTTCCTCCGCGCATTCTTGCTCAAACTGAGTTCATTACTGCAATTTCGTGTCTTACGTTTAGTACAGTACTTTAAAATGCTTGTGGAAGCATCTTTGTCACACCTGAAAGTTAGTATGAAAAAGAGGGCTGGCAGGTGTAGCGACGCAAAAATTAAAAAATGAGATAGAGCCAACAGCACCCGGTGTTCCCAGGCGGTCACCCATCCAAGTACTAACCGGGCCCGATGTTGCTTAACTTCGGTGATCGGACGAGAACCGGTGTATTCAACATGGTATGGCCGTTGGCGTCCTTATAATGTGGCCGCACGGCAGAGGAAGCCTTCGCCCCTTCTCCCAACACACGCAATCGCCGTTTTCCGTGGCACATTTGACGCAAAGCACGTCCTTCCACCGCCACGTGGGTGACACGCACAACACAGGCTGCTCGTTGCGCCGCCTGTCATTTCTTGTTATCCGGCGCAGGGCCGGGCGTCGGGCGGGGGGAGGGGGGGCCTGCGCGGGGTGTGGCAGTGTCCTGCTGGACCGGCGGAAGCTTTCTCACCTGGCTGACACGCGCCGCGCTTCCAGAAATTTGCGTAATTTGCGCGTTGCATCCTCGCCTGTCGTGTCCCCTCCCCTTCCCTTCCGTCCCGACTTTGCTCGACTGCCGCTCGCTGCCGCTCGGGTCGCGCTCCATATGACCGCACAAGCACGACAAACATCTGCGAGATGGGCGCGGGCCGAACCGGCGTGTCCGAGACGCCGTGTGCGGCCGTTCGGAGCTACTAGAGTAGAGCAGCGCTGCGCTGGAAAGGTGCGAAAACACGGACAGAGGACACAGGAGGTTCAACAAAGCATCCATCTCCTCTAGAGGCGAAAGATAAATTTTTGTTTACAAATTTGCAGATGTGCACTGCTACAAAACAATATGCCCGGACGTGTTTCACAACATTTCTGTCGTTTCATACTGTTTCGTTATTTGCAGACACACTTTGCTAATCTTCCTTGGCACACTCTTCTTCAAACGGAGTTCCTTAATATCGCATCTTACGATAGTTTAAAATCAGTATGGACGCATCTTCGTCACACAAGAAAGGTAGCATGAAAAGAGGGCTGGCAGGGGTAGCGACAAAAAAGCAAAAAATGAAGACAGCCAGAGTTCCCAGGCGGTCGCCGATCCGAATACTAACGTTGTTGCTTATCTTCGGTGATCGGACGAGAACGGCTGTTTTTTTTTTTTTTTTTTTTTAATTTATGTATTTAGTTAGTTTTTCGAATTTAGCGCCGCTACAAAACAGTTGGCTCTGACGCGTTTCAAGGACACATCTGTCGATTCGTAGTGTTTCGTTAATTCCAACGACTTCCTAGCACTCTTCCTCCGCGCATTCTTGCTCAAACTGAGTTCATTACTGCAATTTCGTGTCTTACGTTTAGTACAGTACTTTAAAATGCTTGTGGAAGCATCTTTGTCACACCTGAAAGTTAGTATGAAAAAGAGGGCTGGCAGGTGTAGCGACGCAAAAATTAAAAAATGAGATAGAGCCAACAGCACCCGGTGTTCCCAGGCGGTCACCCATCCAAGTACTAACCGGGCCCGATGTTGCTTAACTTCGGTGATCGGACGAGAACCGGTGTATTCAACATGGTATGGCCGTTGGCGTCCTTATAATGTGGCCGCACGGCAGAGGAAGCCTTCGCCCCTTCTCCCAACACACGCAATCGCCGTTTTCCGTGGCACATTTGACGCAAAGCACGTCCTTCCACCGCCACGTGGGTGACACGCACAACACAGGCTGCTCGTTGCGCCGCCTGTCATTTCTTGTTATCCGGCGCAGGGCCGGGCGTCGGGCGGGGGGAGGGGGGGCCTGCGCGGGGTGTGGCAGTGTCCTGCTGGACCGGCGGAAGCTTTCTCACCTGGCTGACACGCGCCGCGCTTCCAGAAATTTGCGTAATTTGCGCGTTGCATCCTCGCCTGTCGTGTCCCCTCCCCTTCCCTTCCGTCCCGACTTTGCTCGACTGCCGCTCGCTGCCGCTCGGGTCGCGCTCCATATGACCGCACAAGCACGACAAACATCTGCGAGATGGGCGCGGGCCGAACCGGCGTGTCCGAGACGCCGTGTGCGGCCGTTCGGAGCTACTAGAGTAGAGCAGCGCTGCGCTGGAAAGGTGCGAAAACACGGACAGAGGACACAGGAGGTTCAACAAAGCATCCATCTCCTCTAGAGGCGAAAGATAAATTTTTGTTTACAAATTTGCAGATGTGCACTGCTACAAAACAATATGCCCGGACGTGTTTCACAACATTTCTGTCGTTTCATACTGTTTCGTTATTTGCAGACACACTTTGCTAATCTTCCTTGGCACACTCTTCTTCAAACGGAGTTCCTTAATATCGCATCTTACGATAGTTTAAAATCAGTATGGACGCATCTTCGTCACACAAGAAAGGTAGCATGAAAAGAGGGCTGGCAGGGGTAGCGACAAAAAAGCAAAAAATGAAGACAGCCAGAGTTCCCAGGCGGTCGCCGATCCGAATACTAACGTTGTTGCTTATCTTCGGTGATCGGACGAGAACGGCTGTTTTTTTTTTTTTTTTTTTTTAATTTATGTATTTAGTTAGTTTTTCGAATTTAGCGCCGCTACAAAACAGTTGGCTCTGACGCGTTTCAAGGACACATCTGTCGATTCGTAGTGTTTCGTTAATTCCAACGACTTCCTAGCACTCTTCCTCCGCGCATTCTTGCTCAAACTGAGTTCATTACTGCAATTTCGTGTCTTACGTTTAGTACAGTACTTTAAAATGCTTGTGGAAGCATCTTTGTCACACCTGAAAGTTAGTATGAAAAAGAGGGCTGGCAGGTGTAGCGACGCAAAAATTAAAAAATGAGATAGAGCCAACAGCACCCGGTGTTCCCAGGCGGTCACCCATCCAAGTACTAACCGGGCCCGATGTTGCTTAACTTCGGTGATCGGACGAGAACCGGTGTATTCAACATGGTATGGCCGTTGGCGTCCTTATAATGTGGCCGCACGGCAGAGGAAGCCTTCGCCCCTTCTCCCAACACACGCAATCGCCGTTTTCCGTGGCACATTTGACGCAAAGCACGTCCTTCCACCGCCACGTGGGTGACACGCACAACACAGGCTGCTCGTTGCGCCGCCTGTCATTTCTTGTTATCCGGCGCAGGGCCGGGCGTCGGGCGGGGGGAGGGGGGGCCTGCGCGGGGTGTGGCAGTGTCCTGCTGGACCGGCGGAAGCTTTCTCACCTGGCTGACACGCGCCGCGCTTCCAGAAATTTGCGTAATTTGCGCGTTGCATCCTCGCCTGTCGTGTCCCCTCCCCTTCCCTTCCGTCCCGACTTTGCTCGACTGCCGCTCGCTGCCGCTCGGGTCGCGCTCCATATGACCGCACAAGCACGACAAACATCTGCGAGATGGGCGCGGGCCGAACCGGCGTGTCCGAGACGCCGTGTGCGGCCGTTCGGAGCTACTAGAGTAGAGCAGCGCTGCGCTGGAAAGGTGCGAAAACACGGACAGAGGACACAGGAGGTTCAACAAAGCATCCATCTCCTCTAGAGGCGAAAGATAAATTTTTGTTTACAAATTTGCAGATGTGCACTGCTACAAAACAATATGCCCGGACGTGTTTCACAACATTTCTGTCGTTTCATACTGTTTCGTTATTTGCAGACACACTTTGCTAATCTTCCTTGGCACACTCTTCTTCAAACGGAGTTCCTTAATATCGCATCTTACGATAGTTTAAAATCAGTATGGACGCATCTTCGTCACACAAGAAAGGTAGCATGAAAAGAGGGCTGGCAGGGGTAGCGACAAAAAAGCAAAAAATGAAGACAGCCAGAGTTCCCAGGCGGTCGCCGATCCGAATACTAACGTTGTTGCTTATCTTCGGTGATCGGACGAGAACGGCTGTTTTTTTTTTTTTTTTTTTTTAATTTATGTATTTAGTTAGTTTTTCGAATTTAGCGCCGCTACAAAACAGTTGGCTCTGACGCGTTTCAAGGACACATCTGTCGATTCGTAGTGTTTCGTTAATTCCAACGACTTCCTAGCACTCTTCCTCCGCGCATTCTTGCTCAAACTGAGTTCATTACTGCAATTTCGTGTCTTACGTTTAGTACAGTACTTTAAAATGCTTGTGGAAGCATCTTTGTCACACCTGAAAGTTAGTATGAAAAAGAGGGCTGGCAGGTGTAGCGACGCAAAAATTAAAAAATGAGATAGAGCCAACAGCACCCGGTGTTCCCAGGCGGTCACCCATCCAAGTACTAACCGGGCCCGATGTTGCTTAACTTCGGTGATCGGACGAGAACCGGTGTATTCAACATGGTATGGCCGTTGGCGTCCTTATAATGTGGCCGCACGGCAGAGGAAGCCTTCGCCCCTTCTCCCAACACACGCAATCGCCGTTTTCCGTGGCACATTTGACGCAAAGCACGTCCTTCCACCGCCACGTGGGTGACACGCACAACACAGGCTGCTCGTTGCGCCGCCTGTCATTTCTTGTTATCCGGCGCAGGGCCGGGCGTCGGGCGGGGGGAGGGGGGGCCTGCGCGGGGTGTGGCAGTGTCCTGCTGGACCGGCGGAAGCTTTCTCACCTGGCTGACACGCGCCGCGCTTCCAGAAATTTGCGTAATTTGCGCGTTGCATCCTCGCCTGTCGTGTCCCCTCCCCTTCCCTTCCGTCCCGACTTTGCTCGACTGCCGCTCGCTGCCGCTCGGGTCGCGCTCCATATGACCGCACAAGCACGACAAACATCTGCGAGATGGGCGCGGGCCGAACCGGCGTGTCCGAGACGCCGTGTGCGGCCGTTCGGAGCTACTAGAGTAGAGCAGCGCTGCGCTGGAAAGGTGCGAAAACACGGACAGAGGACACAGGAGGTTCAACAAAGCATCCATCTCCTCTAGAGGCGAAAGATAAATTTTTGTTTACAAATTTGCAGATGTGCACTGCTACAAAACAATATGCCCGGACGTGTTTCACAACATTTCTGTCGTTTCATACTGTTTCGTTATTTGCAGACACACTTTGCTAATCTTCCTTGGCACACTCTTCTTCAAACGGAGTTCCTTAATATCGCATCTTACGATAGTTTAAAATCAGTATGGACGCATCTTCGTCACACAAGAAAGGTAGCATGAAAAGAGGGCTGGCAGGGGTAGCGACAAAAAAGCAAAAAATGAAGACAGCCAGAGTTCCCAGGCGGTCGCCGATCCGAATACTAACGTTGTTGCTTATCTTCGGTGATCGGACGAGAACGGCTGTTTTTTTTTTTTTTTTAATTTATGTATTTAGTTAGTTTTTCGAATTTAGCGCCGCTACAAAACAGTTGGCTCTGACGCGTTTCAAGGACACATCTGTCGATTCGTAGTGTTTCGTTAATTCCAACGACTTCCTAGCACTCTTCCTCCGCGCATTCTTGCTCAAACTGAGTTCATTACTGCAATTTCGTGTCTTACGTTTAGTACAGTACTTTAAAATGCTTGTGGAAGCATCTTTGTCACACCTGAAAGTTAGTATGAAAAAGAGGGCTGGCAGGTGTAGCGACGCAAAAATTAAAAAATGAGATAGAGCCAACAGCACCTTTTTTTTTTTTTTTTTTGTAACGTATATAAACTTTTATTTACAAATTGTAACAATTACAAGTCTTTACATTTAAATGGTGTACTTGATTATTGAACGGTGATATTCACTGTCAAGGTTTCTGTTCTGATTGTTCTTTTTATAGTTCTTGGTCGAGTTACAACACGTTTATTCACTGAGTGTCCTTCATGTAGATTTTTCCTGTTTGATTTTTTTTTTTTATGTCTTTTAATTCCAAAGCTTGCGTTATTTCTATATATATATATATTTTTTTTTTTTAATTTACATGAAAAAAAAAAGGGAAAATTAAAAATTTGCTTCTATGCTATTTGAAATGCACCTATTTTGGCATGTTTGCTATATGTACCCAGAGGCGAAAAAGGGGATTATAAACCAGAAACATCTATGTGATTAAATTTGTGAATGCCGGGGATTATTAGTCGCAGAGAGGCATGCTACGATTGGCACATGATGGCACCCGGTGTTCCCAGGCGGTCACCCATCCAAGTACTAACCGGGCCCGATGTTGCTTAACTTCGGTGATCGGACGAGAACCGGTGTATTCAACATGGTATGGCCGTTGGCGTCCTTATAATGTGGCCGCACGGCAGAGGAAGCCTTCGCCCCTTCTCCCAACACACGCAATCGCCGTTTTCCGTGGCACATTTGACGCAAAGCACGTCCTTCCACCGCCACGTGGGTGACACGCACAACACAGGCTGCTCGTTGCGCCGCCTGTCATTTCTTGTTATCCGGCGCAGGGCCGGGCGTCGGGCGGGGGGAGGGGGGGCCTGCGCGGGGTGTGGCAGTGTCCTGCTGGACCGGCGGAAGCTTTCTCACCTGGCTGACACGCGCCGCGCTTCCAGAAATTTGCGTAATTTGCGCGTTGCATCCTCGCCTGTCGTGTCCCCTCCCCTTCCCTTCCGTCCCGACTTTGCTCGACTGCCGCTCGCTGCCGCTCGGGTCGCGCTCCATATGACCGCACAAGCACGACAAACATCTGCGAGATGGGCGCGGGCCGAACCGGCGTGTCCGAGACGCCGTGTGCGGCCGTTCGGAGCTACTAGAGTAGAGCAGCGCTGCGCTGGAAAGGTGCGAAAACACGGACAGAGGACACAGGAGGTTCAACAAAGCATCCATCTCCTCTAGAGGCGAAAGATAAATTTTTGTTTACAAATTTGCAGATGTGCACTGCTACAAAACAATATGCCCGGACGTGTTTCACAACATTTCTGTCGTTTCATACTGTTTCGTTATTTGCAGACACACTTTGCTAATCTTCCTTGGCACACTCTTCTTCAAACGGAGTTCCTTAATATCGCATCTTACGATAGTTTAAAATCAGTATGGACGCATCTTCGTCACACAAGAAAGGTAGCATGAAAAGAGGGCTGGCAGGGGTAGCGACAAAAAAGCAAAAAATGAAGACAGCCAGAGTTCCCAGGCGGTCGCCGATCCGAATACTAACGTTGTTGCTTATCTTCGGTGATCGGACGAGAACGGCTGTTTTTTTTTTTTTTTTTTTTTAATTTATGTATTTAGTTAGTTTTTCGAATTTAGCGCCGCTACAAAACAGTTGGCTCTGACGCGTTTCAAGGACACATCTGTCGATTCGTAGTGTTTCGTTAATTCCAACGACTTCCTAGCACTCTTCCTCCGCGCATTCTTGCTCAAACTGAGTTCATTACTGCAATTTCGTGTCTTACGTTTAGTACAGTACTTTAAAATGCTTGTGGAAGCATCTTTGTCACACCTGAAAGTTAGTATGAAAAAGAGGGCTGGCAGGTGTAGCGACGCAAAAATTAAAAAATGAGATAGAGCCAACAGCACCCGGTGTTCCCAGGCGGTCACCCATCCAAGTACTAACCGGGCCCGATGTTGCTTAACTTCGGTGATCGGACGAGAACCGGTGTATTGCTTAACTTCGGTGATCGGACGAGAACCGGTGTATTTTTTTTTTTTTTTTTTTTATTTTTTTTTTTTTTTTTTTTTTTTTTTTTTTTTTATTTTTTTTTTTTTTTTTTTTTTGTGTTTCGTTATCTCCAACGAGTTCCTAGCACTATTCCTCGGCGCATTCTTGCTCAAACTGAGTTCATTACTGTAATTTCGTGTCTTATGTTCAGTGCAGTACTTTAAAATGCTTGTGGAAGCATCTTTGTCACACCTGAAAGTTAGTATGAAAAAGAGGCCTGGCAGGTGTAGCGACGTAAAAATTAAAAAATGAGATAGAGCCAACAGCACCCGGTGTTCCCAGGCGGTCACCCATCCAAGTACTAACCGGGCCCGATGTTGCTTAACTTCGGTGATCGGACGAGAACCGGTGTATTTTTTTTTTTTTTTTTTTTTTTTTTTTTTTATTTATTTTTTTTTATTTTTTTTTATTTATTTTTTTTTTTTTTATTTCTTCCTTTTTTTTTTTTTTTTTTATTTTTTTTTTTTTTGCTAAAACTGGAACCTCATCCTATTACTCAGTTACTCTCTTTCTGTAACTTTATCCATTTTATTACTTTTTCCAAAAATAGTCTTACGTATACTAGTTTACAGGCTGGCACATAACAAAGATAGACAAATGAATGGAGACTGGTTATATTTCACCAGCTAACACTAACTATATATCTAAACTTAATTTGATAAACCTGCGCGTAAGACGCAAATAAGGTCAGTGTGCGTATCATCAAAGCTCAATTGCGAGACTGAAAGACCATTGATACAAATAAAAGGGGCTCGGAATCATCTTACAGTTGTTTCGCATACGCATGATGCAATGCAGATGATAAAAAATTAGCAAAATATTCTTTGTGTTTATTACTATTTTTGATCTTACAATATTGGTCCCAAATATGAGTCAAAAAGGTGAGCCCATCGTGAATTTGCCGGTCAATAAGGGCGTAAACAGTATGGCCCAACAACCACACAGCAGTATTGTGTTTTGGCCGCGGGAAATATTTGAAATCAGGTACAATGACACTATCGACTGAGACGTGCGCCGGAGTAGTTCGCGTGATGAGAGCCACCATTATCTGGCAAGTCCTCCACACATCGGAAGCAGCTTGGCATTGCAGACGGTGTTCTCTGGTGTCAGGCATGCCACATCTGCTACAGTTGGGGGAGGCAAGAAGTTGAATATCGGCTAAACGCTGATTGGTAGGCAGTGTGTTGTTGACTAGTTTGTACCACAGCGCAGACACGTCGGACGGCAGAATACTGCTATTAACATTTGACCACACCTGCTTCCAGTTAACAGTAGGTAAGCGGACTTCCAATTTACTAGGGGGGGGTTGTCCCATCAATTCAATATAGAGTTGCCGTGCTGTCCTGTGTGGATTCGTGGCCGTGCGGAGGACGTAGCTTTTATTTAGAATATAGTCTCGTACAAAGGACATACGGTAAGGGATGTTGGCCACCGATACTGGGGCGCTTTCAGATTCTGGCCGATAGATTTCTAGCAGGGATGCTGTCGATCCATCGGGAAAGCCGGCCTGCATTTCAGCGGTGCGGTTGACGAGCAACGCTGCACATTTGCGACTGAAGTCTACTAGCCCGAGTCCTCCATGTGACGGGTCCAAGACACAAACTGCTGCTCGCACTTTAAAAATTTCGTGGCGCCAGAGTAGCCAGTATACTGCCTGAGATATAGCGCGTCCTATTTGTTTTGGCACGCTAAGCAACTGCGCCATATACCACGCCTTGGAGAGAATAAAGGAATTGATTAGTTTGACTTTCTGGTGCAAGTTAAGGTGTCGGGTTGCGTGGCATTTGCAGAGGCCCTTAATGGAGTTGAGAATTCTTCTCCAATTTCGTGCTTGCATATGCTGTGGGCACGCAGTTATGTCTAGACCCAATACTTGATGGTCTCTCACTATTCTGTACCATGGGCGGACAATATCGGTGGCTAGCAGACCCAGTGGAAGTAGAACAGTTTTATTAGTATTTATCGCTGCTCCAGACGCACTTTCATACTGATGAAGGGAGGCGCGTATCGAGTCTATGTCTGCTGTGTGGTCAATGAAAGCGCCTACGTCATCTGCGTATGCCACACATTTAAAGGAAGCATTGTGTATTTGTACACCTTTTGACGTCCTGCCTATTGTTCTGAGAAGCGGGTCTATGGCGATCACGAATAAGAACATTGACAGCGGACACCCTTGCCTGACAGAGCGGCAGATAGGTATCGGTTTAGTTTGCCATCCGTTTAATGTGACTATTGATCTTGCTCCCGTGAGAATATTTTCAATAATTTTGATAAATTCTCGGCCGAATCCCATTTTTGTCATGACCTGTAGCAAGTATTTGTGGCTTATGCGATCGAAAGCGTTCGCAAAGTCAATGGATAGAATAGCTGTCGATAATTTATGGACTGCCGTGTGAGCTACTATGTCTCGGTATAAGGACGCTGCGTGGAAAATATTGTGGTGTGTTACTCCGCACGTTTGGTAAGAGCTGATAGCTTTGTTCATGACTGGCTTCATCTTTGCTGCAAGGCACCTTGCAACGATTTTGTAGTCAGTATTGAGTAACGTGATGGGCCGGAAATCTTGGACGCGACATGTATGTTGCGTTTTTGGGACGAGCACAACTCGACCTTCCAGAAATTTTGCGGGAATATCGATGCCACGAATTACTTCATTTACTATGTCGGTGAGTTTTTGCCCAAAGATGTCCCAGTAGACCTGATAGAATTCGGTTGGCAGGCCATCAGGTCCCGGCGACTTTCCTTTAGAGCACGATTGTACAATAGGTTTTGTGTTCTGTACTGTCATCTCTGCTATCAACTGTTCTCGGTCCGCGTTCGTAATGTCAGTCTGCAGGTCGCATAACAAATTATTTAGCGCTACGTCGTCTGTCGCAACGTCTCGAAATAAGTCCGTGTAATGGGCTGTAATATGTTGGAGAATGTCTATTTTCCGCGTAAGGCGCTCGCCCGACGCAGTTGTTATCGATTCTACATGTTTACGCCTTGCCCGTGTTTTTTCACGCGCGAGATGATAGGACGACGGTTCTTCGTCGTCCAGAGCGCACAAGGCGCGACTTCGGACCAAAATTCCTTTTGCCTTTTCGTTATGTATACGGAGAATCTTTGCTTTAATACGATTTAAGCGAAGGCGGAGATTTTCATTTGGTCCGACGGGGGCGTTTAACGCGTCTTTGAGGCATTGTTGGTAAAATTCTGTTGTGCGCTGCGTCCAGAAGGCTACCTCCTGGCTATAACATTGAGCAATCATCCTAATTTGCGGCTTTGCGTAGAAAGTCCACCACTCTAGTGCTGAGCTGTAGTTTTTCTCTTTCTGCAGGCAAAGCTGCCATACAGATTGCATTTTCGAGCGGAAGTCTGCCGCGGCAAGATGTTTCGTATTAAGCTTCCACAACCTGGGAGTAGGTGTTTCATTTGTACGCTGTAGGTGAATGGCAGTAACATAACCGCAATGGTCGCTAAACGCGACAGGGATGATGTCTACGCTATTTAGGTTGTTTGCAATCTGTTGAGAGACGTATATGCGGTCTATCCTGCTTGCTCCACTATTGTATATGTGCGTGTACTGCGTTGTATGTGGGTGGAGGAGACGCCACGTGTCTCGCAGATCTTTGGCGGTCAACAGTTTCACTAATTCAGGACACATAGTGGCCGTAGGGTGCTGGTCGGATGAGTGTGTTACACAGTTAAAATCGCCACCGAGAATTATTGGACGTGTGGTATCAAACAAGGGAACTATCTCGTGATTGAAAAATGCTGCGCGCATTCGTCTATTATCTGTCCCTGAGGGGGCGTAAATATTGATAAATCTCATGCTTTGTATATTGCACGCAATTGCGCGTCCGCTTGGCAACGTTTGGACATTGTCTGGCTCTAGGGAATTTTTATATAAAATCGCGGTACCGCATTTTATATTATTGTTAATGTTATAAATAACATCATATCCATTTATGTTATTGAGGATGTTTGCGGTAACTTCCTGAAGGAATATTATGTCAAAACGACTGTAATGTACAAAATCGACTAGGGATAAAATTTTGTGCACTGCAGAAATCCCGTTTATATTTAAGGTAAGAATAGATAAATCTTTTATTTGCGTATGACAGGCAGGCATTGGAAGTGGAGAAAGAAACAGAGAAACATTAGCTACGGGAGACGGGTTATAAATGGAGATAATTCATTCTGCGAATGGTTTGTTTTGTATGTGACGAGTATTGCAACTAAATTTTCAAACGAGTTTATACTCAAACATCTTCGGACCAAACAGTACTGCGTTGTTGATCTGAGCGGGGAGGATCATTGTTGGTTTCCATCGGTACGTGCGTATGTGGCGAATCGATTTGCATGGCATGGACGGCACGAATGTCGTCCGTCGGGACGTGGGCTGTGTGCCGAGCACGACATTCGTGCATTTCCTCTGCCTTTCTTTTAATTGGCGCTGATAATACAGCCTCAGTTGCGAGCGGTTGTACGCTGATTTCTTTCTCTTGCTTATTTAGAAATTCCCTTAGATGTCGAACAGTTGCGTCGCGCCGGCGATCTGCTTCTGTTTCATGCGACGCAACAGGGGCGACAGTCACAGGGCATTGTTGATCGGATTTAGAACTTACATCCGAAATTCCGTTTCCACGTCCGCGTCGATGTTTCCTTTTCGAAGATTTATTCGGTGAATGGCTCACCGATCTCCTACTCGGGGATGGACTGGGGTCTTTACGTGAAACACGCTTTTCTGAGGGGACAGCAGCAGGGCTGCGTCCACTCTCTGAATTTTGCGTGTTGGTCGGAAAAATATCTGATTCAGTATCGTCACTTTTTGGCGGCTCTGGGTGAACGTCAGCCACAACCGTAACGTTTGTCACATTATTGCGGAGAGAATTTTCTGGAATGACGGCTTTTTCATCAATTTCTGTTATGTCCATGACATTGTCCGTGTTCGCCGGGGTCGCAGCCGATTCGCACGCAGCCTCTGTCACAGGGAGTGACGAGGGTCGAATCGGAGCAACACCCAACGCTACAGACGCATACGAAATTTTCTGCGTTTGTGCGCTATCACCGCCGAGCGGGAGCTGCACAGGGCGACGTCTGTTCGGACAATTTTGTCGAAAATGATCTGTTGCATTGCAGTACGAGCACGTCTGTGGCTGTCCATTGTATGATATAAAAGCCCTGTAACCGCCTATGACAAGAAAGGACGGGATGTGCTGTTTCAGTTCAATAAGAACACTTCTTACTCCGTTGTAAACTTGTAGTCGGAAACCACTACCCCATTTCTCATTCGTCACTGAAAGCACATTCCCATACGGCATGAGACCACGAGCGATCATTTGCGTAGGTATTTCAAAGGGAAGATTGAAAATACGAACTTGACGAATACCGTAACCCGCGTGGCACACGGTCACGTCGCAAACGCTTCCGTCACGATATTTAAACTTGCGTTTTCCACCGTTTTCCTGCACGATCTTTTCGCACATTTCCGGATCATTGAATTTCATAAACAGGGTTCCGGTAATAAAGTCCCACTGGACTCCGTACGTTTCGGTGTCGGTAAGACCGAGTTCGTCAATAATCCAGTCGTGAGCCTCGTATGCCGTAGGGCGTACAGCTTCCTTGTCGAAAATAACGTTCAATGTGTTCGATCTGTTTACGTTTTCCATTTTCAAACCGTTACTCAACAACTACGCAAAAAAACGCGCAAAAATGAGAAACTCGACAGCGGAACGCAACGCGGCGATGCCAACAGAGCGGCCGCTAGCCGTGCACTGACGAGCTATCAGAGGGCGGCTGAGCAAGATAACTGACAGTCGTAATTGAAACAGCATCTCTGGGCACAGACGTAGTATACACGGCTGCCGATTGCTTAACTTCGGTGATCGGACGAGAACCGGTGTATTCAACATGGTATGGCCGTTGGCGTCCTTATAATGTGGCCGCACGGCAGAGGAAGCCTTCGCCCCTTCTCCCAACACACGCAATCGCCGTTTTCCGTGGCACATTTGACGCAAAGCACGTCCTTCCACCGCCACGTGGGTGACACGCACAACACAGGCTGCTCGTTGCGCCGCCTGTCATTTCTTGTTATCCGGCGCAGGGCCGGGCGTCGGGCGGGGGGAGGGGGGGCCTGCGCGGGGTGTGGCAGTGTCCTGCTGGACCGGCGGAAGCTTTCTCACCTGGCTGACACGCGCCGCGCTTCCAGAAATTTGCGTAATTTGCGCGTTGCATCCTCGCCTGTCGTGTCCCCTCCCCTTCCCTTCCGTCCCGACTTTGCTCGACTGCCGCTCGCTGCCGCTCGGGTCGCGCTCCATATGACCGCACAAGCACGACAAACATCTGCGAGATGGGCGCGGGCCGAACCGGCGTGTCCGAGACGCCGTGTGCGGCCGTTCGGAGCTACTAGAGTAGAGCAGCGCTGCGCTGGAAAGGTGCGAAAACACGGACAGAGGACACAGGAGGTTCAACAAAGCATCCATCTCCTCTAGAGGCGAAAGATAAATTTTTGTTTACAAATTTGCAGATGTGCACTGCTACAAAACAATATGCCCGGACGTGTTTCACAACATTTCTGTCGTTTCATACTGTTTCGTTATTTGCAGACACACTTTGCTAATCTTCCTTGGCACACTCTTCTTCAAACGGAGTTCCTTAATATCGCATCTTACGATAGTTTAAAATCAGTATGGACGCATCTTCGTCACACAAGAAAGGTAGCATGAAAAGAGGGCTGGCAGGGGTAGCGACAAAAAAGCAAAAAATGAAGACAGCCAGAGTTCCCAGGCGGTCGCCGATCCGAATACTAACGTTGTTGCTTATCTTCGGTGATCGGACGAGAACGGCTGTTTTTTTTTTTTTTTTTTTTTAATTTATGTATTTAGTTAGTTTTTCGAATTTAGCGCCGCTACAAAACAGTTGGCTCTGACGCGTTTCAAGGACACATCTGTCGATTCGTAGTGTTTCGTTAATTCCAACGACTTCCTAGCACTCTTCCTCCGCGCATTCTTGCTCAAACTGAGTTCATTACTGCAATTTCGTGTCTTACGTTTAGTACAGTACTTTAAAATGCTTGTGGAAGCATCTTTGTCACACCTGAAAGTTAGTATGAAAAAGAGGGCTGGCAGGTGTAGCGACGCAAAAATTAAAAAATGAGATAGAGCCAACAGCACCCGGTGTTCCCAGGCGGTCACCCATCCAAGTACTAACCGGGCCCGATGTTGCTTAACTTCGGTGATCGGACGAGAACCGGTGTATTCAACATGGTATGGCCGTTGGCGTCCTTATAATGTGGCCGCACGGCAGAGGAAGCCTTCGCCCCTTCTCCCAACACACGCAATCGCCGTTTTCCGTGGCACATTTGACGCAAAGCACGTCCTTCCACCGCCACGTGGGTGACACGCACAACACAGGCTGCTCGTTGCGCCGCCTGTCATTTCTTGTTATCCGGCGCAGGGCCGGGCGTCGGGCGGGGGGAGGGGGGGCCTGCGCGGGGTGTGGCAGTGTCCTGCTGGACCGGCGGAAGCTTTCTCACCTGGCTGACACGCGCCGCGCTTCCAGAAATTTGCGTAATTTGCGCGTTGCATCCTCGCCTGTCGTGTCCCCTCCCCTTCCCTTCCGTCCCGACTTTGCTCGACTGCCGCTCGCTGCCGCTCGGGTCGCGCTCCATATGACCGCACAAGCACGACAAACATCTGCGAGATGGGCGCGGGCCGAACCGGCGTGTCCGAGACGCCGTGTGCGGCCGTTCGGAGCTACTAGAGTAGAGCAGCGCTGCGCTGGAAAGGTGCGAAAACACGGACAGAGGACACAGGAGGTTCAACAAAGCATCCATCTCCTCTAGAGGCGAAAGATAAATTTTTGTTTACAAATTTGCAGATGTGCACTGCTACAAAACAATATGCCCGGACGTGTTTCACAACATTTCTGTCGTTTCATACTGTTTCGTTATTTGCAGACACACTTTGCTAATCTTCCTTGGCACACTCTTCTTCAAACGGAGTTCCTTAATATCGCATCTTACGATAGTTTAAAATCAGTATGGACGCATCTTCGTCACACAAGAAAGGTAGCATGAAAAGAGGGCTGGCAGGGGTAGCGACAAAAAAGCAAAAAATGAAGACAGCCAGAGTTCCCAGGCGGTCGCCGATCCGAATACTAACGTTGTTGCTTATCTTCGGTGATCGGACGAGAACGGCTGTTTTTTTTTTTTTTTTTTTTTAATTTATGTATTTAGTTAGTTTTTCGAATTTAGCGCCGCTACAAAACAGTTGGCTCTGACGCGTTTCAAGGACACATCTGTCGATTCGTAGTGTTTCGTTAATTCCAACGACTTCCTAGCACTCTTCCTCCGCGCATTCTTGCTCAAACTGAGTTCATTACTGCAATTTCGTGTCTTACGTTTAGTACAGTACTTTAAAATGCTTGTGGAAGCATCTTTGTCACACCTGAAAGTTAGTATGAAAAAGAGGGCTGGCAGGTGTAGCGACGCAAAAATTAAAAAATGAGATAGAGCCAACAGCACCCGGTGTTCCCAGGCGGTCACCCATCCAAGTACTAACCGGGCCCGATGTTGCTTAACTTCGGTGATCGGACGAGAACCGGTGTATTCAACATGGTATGGCCGTTGGCGTCCTTATAATGTGGCCGCACGGCAGAGGAAGCCTTCGCCCCTTCTCCCAACACACGCAATCGCCGTTTTCCGTGGCACATTTGACGCAAAGCACGTCCTTCCACCGCCACGTGGGTGACACGCACAACACAGGCTGCTCGTTGCGCCGCCTGTCATTTCTTGTTATCCGGCGCAGGGCCGGGCGTCGGGCGGGGGGAGGGGGGGCCTGCGCGGGGTGTGGCAGTGTCCTGCTGGACCGGCGGAAGCTTTCTCACCTGGCTGACACGCGCCGCGCTTCCAGAAATTTGCGTAATTTGCGCGTTGCATCCTCGCCTGTCGTGTCCCCTCCCCTTCCCTTCCGTCCCGACTTTGCTCGACTGCCGCTCGCTGCCGCTCGGGTCGCGCTCCATATGACCGCACAAGCACGACAAACATCTGCGAGATGGGCGCGGGCCGAACCGGCGTGTCCGAGACGCCGTGTGCGGCCGTTCGGAGCTACTAGAGTAGAGCAGCGCTGCGCTGGAAAGGTGCGAAAACACGGACAGAGGACACAGGAGGTTCAACAAAGCATCCATCTCCTCTAGAGGCGAAAGATAAATTTTTGTTTACAAATTTGCAGATGTGCACTGCTACAAAACAATATGCCCGGACGTGTTTCACAACATTTCTGTCGTTTCATACTGTTTCGTTATTTGCAGACACACTTTGCTAATCTTCCTTGGCACACTCTTCTTCAAACGGAGTTCCTTAATATCGCATCTTACGATAGTTTAAAATCAGTATGGACGCATCTTCGTCACACAAGAAAGGTAGCATGAAAAGAGGGCTGGCAGGGGTAGCGACAAAAAAGCAAAAAATGAAGACAGCCAGAGTTCCCAGGCGGTCGCCGATCCGAATACTAACGTTGTTGCTTATCTTCGGTGATCGGACGAGAACGGCTGTTTTTTTTTTTTTTTTTTTTTAATTTATGTATTTAGTTAGTTTTTCGAATTTAGCGCCGCTACAAAACAGTTGGCTCTGACGCGTTTCAAGGACACATCTGTCGATTCGTAGTGTTTCGTTAATTCCAACGACTTCCTAGCACTCTTCCTCCGCGCATTCTTGCTCAAACTGAGTTCATTACTGCAATTTCGTGTCTTACGTTTAGTACAGTACTTTAAAATGCTTGTGGAAGCATCTTTGTCACACCTGAAAGTTAGTATGAAAAAGAGGGCTGGCAGGTGTAGCGACGCAAAAATTAAAAAATGAGATAGAGCCAACAGCACCCGGTGTTCCCAGGCGGTCACCCATCCAAGTACTAACCGGGCCCGATGTTGCTTAACTTCGGTGATCGGACGAGAACCGGTGTATTCAACATGGTATGGCCGTTGGCGTCCTTATAATGTGGCCGCACGGCAGAGGAAGCCTTCGCCCCTTCTCCCAACACACGCAATCGCCGTTTTCCGTGGCACATTTGACGCAAAGCACGTCCTTCCACCGCCACGTGGGTGACACGCACAACACAGGCTGCTCGTTGCGCCGCCTGTCATTTCTTGTTATCCGGCGCAGGGCCGGGCGTCGGGCGGGGGGAGGGGGGGCCTGCGCGGGGTGTGGCAGTGTCCTGCTGGACCGGCGGAAGCTTTCTCACCTGGCTGACACGCGCCGCGCTTCCAGAAATTTGCGTAATTTGCGCGTTGCATCCTCGCCTGTCGTGTCCCCTCCCCTTCCCTTCCGTCCCGACTTTGCTCGACTGCCGCTCGCTGCCGCTCGGGTCGCGCTCCATATGACCGCACAAGCACGACAAACATCTGCGAGATGGGCGCGGGCCGAACCGGCGTGTCCGAGACGCCGTGTGCGGCCGTTCGGAGCTACTAGAGTAGAGCAGCGCTGCGCTGGAAAGGTGCGAAAACACGGACAGAGGACACAGGAGGTTCAACAAAGCATCCATCTCCTCTAGAGGCGAAAGATAAATTTTTGTTTACAAATTTGCAGATGTGCACTGCTACAAAACAATATGCCCGGACGTGTTTCACAACATTTCTGTCGTTTCATACTGTTTCGTTATTTGCAGACACACTTTGCTAATCTTCCTTGGCACACTCTTCTTCAAACGGAGTTCCTTAATATCGCATCTTACGATAGTTTAAAATCAGTATGGACGCATCTTCGTCACACAAGAAAGGTAGCATGAAAAGAGGGCTGGCAGGGGTAGCGACAAAAAAGCAAAAAATGAAGACAGCCAGAGTTCCCAGGCGGTCGCCGATCCGAATACTAACGTTGTTGCTTATCTTCGGTGATCGGACGAGAACGGCTGTTTTTTTTTTTTTTTTTTTTTAATTTATGTATTTAGTTAGTTTTTCGAATTTAGCGCCGCTACAAAACAGTTGGCTCTGACGCGTTTCAAGGACACATCTGTCGATTCGTAGTGTTTCGTTAATTCCAACGACTTCCTAGCACTCTTCCTCCGCGCATTCTTGCTCAAACTGAGTTCATTACTGCAATTTCGTGTCTTACGTTTAGTACAGTACTTTAAAATGCTTGTGGAAGCATCTTTGTCACACCTGAAAGTTAGTATGAAAAAGAGGGCTGGCAGGTGTAGCGACGCAAAAATTAAAAAATGAGATAGAGCCAACAGCACCCGGTGTTCCCAGGCGGTCACCCATCCAAGTACTAACCGGGCCCGATGTTGCTTAACTTCGGTGATCGGACGAGAACCGGTGTATTCAACATGGTATGGCCGTTGGCGTCCTTATAATGTGGCCGCACGGCAGAGGAAGCCTTCGCCCCTTCTCCCAACACACGCAATCGCCGTTTTCCGTGGCACATTTGACGCAAAGCACGTCCTTCCACCGCCACGTGGGTGACACGCACAACACAGGCTGCTCGTTGCGCCGCCTGTCATTTCTTGTTATCCGGCGCAGGGCCGGGCGTCGGGCGGGGGGAGGGGGGGCCTGCGCGGGGTGTGGCAGTGTCCTGCTGGACCGGCGGAAGCTTTCTCACCTGGCTGACACGCGCCGCGCTTCCAGAAATTTGCGTAATTTGCGCGTTGCATCCTCGCCTGTCGTGTCCCCTCCCCTTCCCTTCCGTCCCGACTTTGCTCGACTGCCGCTCGCTGCCGCTCGGGTCGCGCTCCATATGACCGCACAAGCACGACAAACATCTGCGAGATGGGCGCGGGCCGAACCGGCGTGTCCGAGACGCCGTGTGCGGCCGTTCGGAGCTACTAGAGTAGAGCAGCGCTGCGCTGGAAAGGTGCGAAAACACGGACAGAGGACACAGGAGGTTCAACAAAGCATCCATCTCCTCTAGAGGCGAAAGATAAATTTTTGTTTACAAATTTGCAGATGTGCACTGCTACAAAACAATATGCCCGGACGTGTTTCACAACATTTCTGTCGTTTCATACTGTTTCGTTATTTGCAGACACACTTTGCTAATCTTCCTTGGCACACTCTTCTTCAAACGGAGTTCCTTAATATCGCATCTTACGATAGTTTAAAATCAGTATGGACGCATCTTCGTCACACAAGAAAGGTAGCATGAAAAGAGGGCTGGCAGGGGTAGCGACAAAAAAGCAAAAAATGAAGACAGCCAGAGTTCCCAGGCGGTCGCCGATCCGAATACTAACGTTGTTGCTTATCTTCGGTGATCGGACGAGAACGGCTGTTTTTTTTTTTTTTTTAATTTATGTATTTAGTTAGTTTTTCGAATTTAGCGCCGCTACAAAACAGTTGGCTCTGACGCGTTTCAAGGACACATCTGTCGATTCGTAGTGTTTCGTTAATTCCAACGACTTCCTAGCACTCTTCCTCCGCGCATTCTTGCTCAAACTGAGTTCATTACTGCAATTTCGTGTCTTACGTTTAGTACAGTACTTTAAAATGCTTGTGGAAGCATCTTTGTCACACCTGAAAGTTAGTATGAAAAAGAGGGCTGGCAGGTGTAGCGACGCAAAAATTAAAAAATGAGATAGAGCCAACAGCACCTTTTTTTTTTTTTTTTTTTAAACGTAATAAACTTTTATTTACAAAATAACAGATACAGTCATGAGATTCCAAGGTATTTTCAATTTCAATTTCTTTTAGTTATCGAGTGTTTTTCTTTTCTTTTCTGACATGTAACTTTGTTGCTATTGTCTGTTTCGTTATATTTTGTGCATTTGCAGGTTGATTTACACTGTTGCACTGATTTGTAAGTCAGTGGAGCAAAAATATTTCATTTTTTTCCTGTTCATTTTGCATTTTTGTTAAGTTTATGGGTTTAATTCAGATACTTCTACGTTCTAGACTTAGGTAGAGTTTTTAGTGTGGTGCCATTATGTGGCATGTAACTATTATTAGAGTTGTCTTACTGGCTAATGCTTACATCTAGGAGGCAAAGGACAGTGACAAATATTTATGAATGAACATTATATATTTATATAGCGAAGGTGTCCACGAGATTGTGGCTGAGTGGAAGAGAGCGAGAGCGGGATAGGGAGAGAGACAGAGAGACATAGTGAGAGAGAGAGAGAGATAGAGAGAGAGAGAGAGATAGAGAGAGAGATAGAGAGTGAGAAAGAGAGAGAGAGAAATCTAGTGAGTGGGCGATATAGAACACATTTGAGACATAATTAATGAAAAACTCTATAGGTGGACAAATATATTCTACGTAAGCTTAACATGATTAGATAGAAATTGCAGAGAGTTGTTTCTTTTGTTAGTCTACTCACATAGTCATCTTCGGCGTAGCGGGTGATGTTTCGCACATTTTTATGAACGCTACCTGGATATGCGCTATGTGTGTAGCCGTAGCACTCATCTAACAATATATACACTTTTTTTCCGTTGCGGACACTGTGATTGCACTGCACAAATTTTGCACCGCACGCACTTTTAACACACAACACTTTGGGGGTGTTGGAGGGTCTGCATCGGCGACGACGAAGGCGTGGAGGACTAGGGGGGGGCGTGGTGTGGCGGCGGCGGCGGCGGCGGCGGCGGCGGCGTCGGCGGCGGCGTCGGCGTCGGCGGCGCCGGCGGCGGTGGCGGCGGCGTCGGCGGCGGCGGCGGCGGTCGTGGCGGTGTTCCCAGGCGGTCACCCATCCAAGTACTAACCGGGCCCGATGTTGCTTAACTTCGGTGATCGGACGAGAACCGGTGTATTCAACATGGTATGGCCGTTGGCGTCCTTATAATGTGGCCGCACGGCAGAGGAAGCCTTCGCCCCTTCTCCCAACACACGCAATCGCCGTTTTCCGTGGCACATTTGACGCAAAGCACGTCCTTCCACCGCCACGTGGGTGACACGCACAACACAGGCTGCTCGTTGCGCCGCCTGTCATTTCTTGTTATCCGGCGCAGGGCCGGGCGTCGGGCGGGGGGAGGGGGGGCCTGCGCGGGGTGTGGCAGTGTCCTGCTGGACCGGCGGAAGCTTTCTCACCTGGCTGACACGCGCCGCGCTTCCAGAAATTTGCGTAATTTGCGCGTTGCATCCTCGCCTGTCGTGTCCCCTCCCCTTCCCTTCCGTCCCGACTTTGCTCGACTGCCGCTCGCTGCCGCTCGGGTCGCGCTCCATATGACCGCACAAGCACGACAAACATCTGCGAGATGGGCGCGGGCCGAACCGGCGTGTCCGAGACGCCGTGTGCGGCCGTTCGGAGCTACTAGAGTAGAGCAGCGCTGCGCTGGAAAGGTGCGAAAACACGGACAGAGGACACAGGAGGTTCAACAAAGCATCCATCTCCTCTAGAGGCGAAAGATAAATTTTTGTTTACAAATTTGCAGATGTGCACTGCTACAAAACAATATGCCCGGACGTGTTTCACAACATTTCTGTCGTTTCATACTGTTTCGTTATTTGCAGACACACTTTGCTAATCTTCCTTGGCACACTCTTCTTCAAACGGAGTTCCTTAATATCGCATCTTACGATAGTTTAAAATCAGTATGGACGCATCTTCGTCACACAAGAAAGGTAGCATGAAAAGAGGGCTGGCAGGGGTAGCGACAAAAAAGCAAAAAATGAAGACAGCCAGAGTTCCCAGGCGGTCGCCGATCCGAATACTAACGTTGTTGCTTATCTTCGGTGATCGGACGAGAACGGCTGTTTTTTTTTTTTTTTTAATTTATGTATTTAGTTAGTTTTTCGAATTTAGCGCCGCTACAAAACAGTTGGCTCTGACGCGTTTCAAGGACACATCTGTCGATTCGTAGTGTTTCGTTAATTCCAACGACTTCCTAGCACTCTTCCTCCGCGCATTCTTGCTCAAACTGAGTTCATTACTGCAATTTCGTGTCTTACGTTTAGTACAGTACTTTAAAATGCTTGTGGAAGCATCTTTGTCACACCTGAAAGTTAGTATGAAAAAGAGGGCTGGCAGGTGTAGCGACGCAAAAATTAAAAAATGAGATAGAGCCAACAGCACCCGGTGTTCCCAGGCGGTCACCCATCCAAGTACTAACCGGGCCCGATGTTGCTTAACTTCGGTGATCGGACGAGAACCGGTGTATTCAACATGGTATGGCCGTTGGCGTCCTTATAATGTGGCCGCACGGCAGAGGAAGCCTTCGCCCCTTCTCCCAACACACGCAATCGCCGTTTTCCGTGGCACATTTGACGCAAAGCACGTCCTTCCACCGCCACGTGGGTGACACGCACAACACAGGCTGCTCGTTGCGCCGCCTGTCATTTCTTGTTATCCGGCGCAGGGCCGGGCGTCGGGCGGGGGGAGGGGGGGCCTGCGCGGGGTGTGGCAGTGTCCTGCTGGACCGGCGGAAGCTTTCTCACCTGGCTGACACGCGCCGCGCTTCCAGAAATTTGCGTAATTTGCGCGTTGCATCCTCGCCTGTCGTGTCCCCTCCCCTTCCCTTCCGTCCCGACTTTGCTCGACTGCCGCTCGCTGCCGCTCGGGTCGCGCTCCATATGACCGCACAAGCACGACAAACATCTGCGAGATGGGCGCGGGCCGAACCGGCGTGTCCGAGACGCCGTGTGCGGCCGTTCGGAGCTACTAGAGTAGAGCAGCGCTGCGCTGGAAAGGTGCGAAAACACGGACAGAGGACACAGGAGGTTCAACAAAGCATCCATCTCCTCTAGAGGCGAAAGATAAATTTTTGTTTACAAATTTGCAGATGTGCACTGCTACAAAACAATATGCCCGGACGTGTTTCACAACATTTCTGTCGTTTCATACTGTTTCGTTATTTGCAGACACACTTTGCTAATCTTCCTTGGCACACTCTTCTTCAAACGGAGTTCCTTAATATCGCATCTTACGATAGTTTAAAATCAGTATGGACGCATCTTCGTCACACAAGAAAGGTAGCATGAAAAGAGGGCTGGCAGGGGTAGCGACAAAAAAGCAAAAAATGAAGACAGCCAGAGTTCCCAGGCGGTCGCCGATCCGAATACTAACGTTGTTGCTTATCTTCGGTGATCGGACGAGAACGGCTGTTTTTTTTTTTTTTTTTTTTTAATTTATGTATTTAGTTAGTTTTTCGAATTTAGCGCCGCTACAAAACAGTTGGCTCTGACGCGTTTCAAGGACACATCTGTCGATTCGTAGTGTTTCGTTAATTCCAACGACTTCCTAGCACTCTTCCTCCGCGCATTCTTGCTCAAACTGAGTTCATTACTGCAATTTCGTGTCTTACGTTTAGTACAGTACTTTAAAATGCTTGTGGAAGCATCTTTGTCACACCTGAAAGTTAGTATGAAAAAGAGGGCTGGCAGGTGTAGCGACGCAAAAATTAAAAAATGAGATAGAGCCAACAGCACCCGGTGTTCCCAGGCGGTCACCCATCCAAGTACTAACCGGGCCCGATGTTGCTTAACTTCGGTGATCGGACGAGAACCGGTGTATTCAACATGGTATGGCCGTTGGCGTCCTTATAATGTGGCCGCACGGCAGAGGAAGCCTTCGCCCCTTCTCCCAACACACGCAATCGCCGTTTTCCGTGGCACATTTGACGCAAAGCACGTCCTTCCACCGCCACGTGGGTGACACGCACAACACAGGCTGCTCGTTGCGCCGCCTGTCATTTCTTGTTATCCGGCGCAGGGCCGGGCGTCGGGCGGGGGGAGGGGGGGCCTGCGCGGGGTGTGGCAGTGTCCTGCTGGACCGGCGGAAGCTTTCTCACCTGGCTGACACGCGCCGCGCTTCCAGAAATTTGCGTAATTTGCGCGTTGCATCCTCGCCTGTCGTGTCCCCTCCCCTTCCCTTCCGTCCCGACTTTGCTCGACTGCCGCTCGCTGCCGCTCGGGTCGCGCTCCATATGACCGCACAAGCACGACAAACATCTGCGAGATGGGCGCGGGCCGAACCGGCGTGTCCGAGACGCCGTGTGCGGCCGTTCGGAGCTACTAGAGTAGAGCAGCGCTGCGCTGGAAAGGTGCGAAAACACGGACAGAGGACACAGGAGGTTCAACAAAGCATCCATCTCCTCTAGAGGCGAAAGATAAATTTTTGTTTACAAATTTGCAGATGTGCACTGCTACAAAACAATATGCCCGGACGTGTTTCACAACATTTCTGTCGTTTCATACTGTTTCGTTATTTGCAGACACACTTTGCTAATCTTCCTTGGCACACTCTTCTTCAAACGGAGTTCCTTAATATCGCATCTTACGATAGTTTAAAATCAGTATGGACGCATCTTCGTCACACAAGAAAGGTAGCATGAAAAGAGGGCTGGCAGGGGTAGCGACAAAAAAGCAAAAAATGAAGACAGCCAGAGTTCCCAGGCGGTCGCCGATCCGAATACTAACGTTGTTGCTTATCTTCGGTGATCGGACGAGAACGGCTGTTTTTTTTTTTTTTTTTTTTTAATTTATGTATTTAGTTAGTTTTTCGAATTTAGCGCCGCTACAAAACAGTTGGCTCTGACGCGTTTCAAGGACACATCTGTCGATTCGTAGTGTTTCGTTAATTCCAACGACTTCCTAGCACTCTTCCTCCGCGCATTCTTGCTCAAACTGAGTTCATTACTGCAATTTCGTGTCTTACGTTTAGTACAGTACTTTAAAATGCTTGTGGAAGCATCTTTGTCACACCTGAAAGTTAGTATGAAAAAGAGGGCTGGCAGGTGTAGCGACGCAAAAATTAAAAAATGAGATAGAGCCAACAGCACCCGGTGTTCCCAGGCGGTCACCCATCCAAGTACTAACCGGGCCCGATGTTGCTTAACTTCGGTGATCGGACGAGAACCGGTGTATTCAACATGGTATGGCCGTTGGCGTCCTTATAATGTGGCCGCACGGCAGAGGAAGCCTTCGCCCCTTCTCCCAACACACGCAATCGCCGTTTTCCGTGGCACATTTGACGCAAAGCACGTCCTTCCACCGCCACGTGGGTGACACGCACAACACAGGCTGCTCGTTGCGCCGCCTGTCATTTCTTGTTATCCGGCGCAGGGCCGGGCGTCGGGCGGGGGGAGGGGGGGCCTGCGCGGGGTGTGGCAGTGTCCTGCTGGACCGGCGGAAGCTTTCTCACCTGGCTGACACGCGCCGCGCTTCCAGAAATTTGCGTAATTTGCGCGTTGCATCCTCGCCTGTCGTGTCCCCTCCCCTTCCCTTCCGTCCCGACTTTGCTCGACTGCCGCTCGCTGCCGCTCGGGTCGCGCTCCATATGACCGCACAAGCACGACAAACATCTGCGAGATGGGCGCGGGCCGAACCGGCGTGTCCGAGACGCCGTGTGCGGCCGTTCGGAGCTACTAGAGTAGAGCAGCGCTGCGCTGGAAAGGTGCGAAAACACGGACAGAGGACACAGGAGGTTCAACAAAGCATCCATCTCCTCTAGAGGCGAAAGATAAATTTTTGTTTACAAATTTGCAGATGTGCACTGCTACAAAACAATATGCCCGGACGTGTTTCACAACATTTCTGTCGTTTCATACTGTTTCGTTATTTGCAGACACACTTTGCTAATCTTCCTTGGCACACTCTTCTTCAAACGGAGTTCCTTAATATCGCATCTTACGATAGTTTAAAATCAGTATGGACGCATCTTCGTCACACAAGAAAGGTAGCATGAAAAGAGGGCTGGCAGGGGTAGCGACAAAAAAGCAAAAAATGAAGACAGCCAGAGTTCCCAGGCGGTCGCCGATCCGAATACTAACGTTGTTGCTTATCTTCGGTGATCGGACGAGAACGGCTGTTTTTTTTTTTTTTTTAATTTATGTATTTAGTTAGTTTTTCGAATTTAGCGCCGCTACAAAACAGTTGGCTCTGACGCGTTTCAAGGACACATCTGTCGATTCGTAGTGTTTCGTTAATTCCAACGACTTCCTAGCACTCTTCCTCCGCGCATTCTTGCTCAAACTGAGTTCATTACTGCAATTTCGTGTCTTACGTTTAGTACAGTACTTTAAAATGCTTGTGGAAGCATCTTTGTCACACCTGAAAGTTAGTATGAAAAAGAGGGCTGGCAGGTGTAGCGACGCAAAAATTAAAAAATGAGATAGAGCCAACAGCACCCGGTGTTCCCAGGCGGTCACCCATCCAAGTACTAACCGGGCCCGATGTTGCTTAACTTCGGTGATCGGACGAGAACCGGTGTATTCAACATGGTATGGCCGTTGGCGTCCTTATAATGTGGCCGCACGGCAGAGGAAGCCTTCGCCCCTTCTCCCAACACACGCAATCGCCGTTTTCCGTGGCACATTTGACGCAAAGCACGTCCTTCCACCGCCACGTGGGTGACACGCACAACACAGGCTGCTCGTTGCGCCGCCTGTCATTTCTTGTTATCCGGCGCAGGGCCGGGCGTCGGGCGGGGGGAGGGGGGGCCTGCGCGGGGTGTGGCAGTGTCCTGCTGGACCGGCGGAAGCTTTCTCACCTGGCTGACACGCGCCGCGCTTCCAGAAATTTGCGTAATTTGCGCGTTGCATCCTCGCCTGTCGTGTCCCCTCCCCTTCCCTTCCGTCCCGACTTTGCTCGACTGCCGCTCGCTGCCGCTCGGGTCGCGCTCCATATGACCGCACAAGCACGACAAACATCTGCGAGATGGGCGCGGGCCGAACCGGCGTGTCCGAGACGCCGTGTGCGGCCGTTCGGAGCTACTAGAGTAGAGCAGCGCTGCGCTGGAAAGGTGCGAAAACACGGACAGAGGACACAGGAGGTTCAACAAAGCATCCATCTCCTCTAGAGGCGAAAGATAAATTTTTGTTTACAAATTTGCAGATGTGCACTGCTACAAAACAATATGCCCGGACGTGTTTCACAACATTTCTGTCGTTTCATACTGTTTCGTTATTTGCAGACACACTTTGCTAATCTTCCTTGGCACACTCTTCTTCAAACGGAGTTCCTTAATATCGCATCTTACGATAGTTTAAAATCAGTATGGACGCATCTTCGTCACACAAGAAAGGTAGCATGAAAAGAGGGCTGGCAGGGGTAGCGACAAAAAAGCAAAAAATGAAGACAGCCAGAGTTCCCAGGCGGTCGCCGATCCGAATACTAACGTTGTTGCTTATCTTCGGTGATCGGACGAGAACGGCTGTTTTTTTTTTTTTTTTTTTAATTTATGTATTTAGTTAGTTTTTCG
Source organism: Schistocerca piceifrons (assembly GCF_021461385.2). Classification (NCBI taxonomy): domain Eukaryota; kingdom Metazoa; phylum Arthropoda; class Insecta; order Orthoptera; family Acrididae; genus Schistocerca; species Schistocerca piceifrons. Next base: position 91,093 of record NW_025728779.1, on the reverse strand, counting down.
AATTTAGCGCCGCTACAAAACAGTTGGCTCTGACGCGTTTCAAGGACACATCTGTCGATTCGTAGTGTTTCGTTAATTCCAACGACTTCCTAGCACTCTTCCTCCGCGCATTCTTGCTCAAACTGAGTTCATTACTGCAATTTCGTGTCTTACGTTTAGTACAGTACTTTAAAATGCTTGTGGAAGCATCTTTGTCACACCTGAAAGTTAGTATGAAAAAGAGGGCTGGCAGGTGTAGCGACGCAAAAATTAAAAAATGAGATAGAGCCAACAGCACCCGGTGTTCCCAGGCGGTCACCCATCCAAGTACTAACCGGGCCCGATGTTGCTTAACTTCGGTGATCGGACGAGAACCGGTGTATTCAACATGGTATGGCCGTTGGCGTCCTTATAATGTGGCCGCACGGCAGAGGAAGCCTTCGCCCCTTCTCCCAACACACGCAATCGCCGTTTTCCGTGGCACATTTGACGCAAAGCACGTCCTTCCACCGCCACGTGGGTGACACGCACAACACAGGCTGCTCGTTGCGCCGCCTGTCATTTCTTGTTATCCGGCGCAGGGCCGGGCGTCGGGCGGGGGGAGGGGGGGCCTGCGCGGGGTGTGGCAGTGTCCTGCTGGACCGGCGGAAGCTTTCTCACCTGGCTGACACGCGCCGCGCTTCCAGAAATTTGCGTAATTTGCGCGTTGCATCCTCGCCTGTCGTGTCCCCTCCCCTTCCCTTCCGTCCCGACTTTGCTCGACTGCCGCTCGCTGCCGCTCGGGTCGCGCTCCATATGACCGCACAAGCACGACAAACATCTGCGAGATGGGCGCGGGCCGAACCGGCGTGTCCGAGACGCCGTGTGCGGCCGTTCGGAGCTACTAGAGTAGAGCAGCGCTGCGCTGGAAAGGTGCGAAAACACGGACAGAGGACACAGGAGGTTCAACAAAGCATCCATCTCCTCTAGAGGCGAAAGATAAATTTTTGTTTACAAATTTGCAGATGTGCACTGCTACAAAACAATATGCCCGGACGTGTTTCACAACATTTCTGTCGTTTCATACTGTTTCGTTATTTGCAGACACACTTTGCTAATCTTCCTTGGCACACTCTTCTTCAAACGGAGTTCCTTAATATCGCATCTTACGATAGTTTAAAATCAGTATGGACGCATCTTCGTCACACAAGAAAGGTAGCATGAAAAGAGGGCTGGCAGGGGTAGCGACAAAAAAGCAAAAAATGAAGACAGCCAGAGTTCCCAGGCGGTCGCCGATCCGAATACTAACGTTGTTGCTTATCTTCGGTGATCGGACGAGAACGGCTGTTTTTTTTTTTTTTTTAATTTATGTATTTAGTTAGTTTTTCGAATTTAGCGCCGCTACAAAACAGTTGGCTCTGACGCGTTTCAAGGACACATCTGTCGATTCGTAGTGTTTCGTTAATTCCAACGACTTCCTAGCACTCTTCCTCCGCGCATTCTTGCTCAAACTGAGTTCATTACTGCAATTTCGTGTCTTACGTTTAGTACAGTACTTTAAAATGCTTGTGGAAGCATCTTTGTCACACCTGAAAGTTAGTATGAAAAAGAGGGCTGGCAGGTGTAGCGACGCAAAAATTAAAAAATGAGATAGAGCCAACAGCACCCGGTGTTCCCAGGCGGTCACCCATCCAAGTACTAACCGGGCCCGATGTTGCTTAACTTCGGTGATCGGACGAGAACCGGTGTATTCAACATGGTATGGCCGTTGGCGTCCTTATAATGTGGCCGCACGGCAGAGGAAGCCTTCGCCCCTTCTCCCAACACACGCAATCGCCGTTTTCCGTGGCACATTTGACGCAAAGCACGTCCTTCCACCGCCACGTGGGTGACACGCACAACACAGGCTGCTCGTTGCGCCGCCTGTCATTTCTTGTTATCCGGCGCAGGGCCGGGCGTCGGGCGGGGGGAGGGGGGGCCTGCGCGGGGTGTGGCAGTGTCCTGCTGGACCGGCGGAAGCTTTCTCACCTGGCTGACACGCGCCGCGCTTCCAGAAATTTGCGTAATTTGCGCGTTGCATCCTCGCCTGTCGTGTCCCCTCCCCTTCCCTTCCGTCCCGACTTTGCTCGACTGCCGCTCGCTGCCGCTCGGGTCGCGCTCCATATGACCGCACAAGCACGACAAACATCTGCGAGATGGGCGCGGGCCGAACCGGCGTGTCCGAGACGCCGTGTGCGGCCGTTCGGAGCTACTAGAGTAGAGCAGCGCTGCGCTGGAAAGGTGCGAAAACACGGACAGAGGACACAGGAGGTTCAACAAAGCATCCATCTCCTCTAGAGGCGAAAGATAAATTTTTGTTTACAAATTTGCAGATGTGCACTGCTACAAAACAATATGCCCGGACGTGTTTCACAACATTTCTGTCGTTTCATACTGTTTCGTTATTTGCAGACACACTTTGCTAATCTTCCTTGGCACACTCTTCTTCAAACGGAGTTCCTTAATATCGCATCTTACGATAGTTTAAAATCAGTATGGACGCATCTTCGTCACACAAGAAAGGTAGCATGAAAAGAGGGCTGGCAGGGGTAGCGACAAAAAAGCAAAAAATGAAGACAGCCAGAGTTCCCAGGCGGTCGCCGATCCGAATACTAACGTTGTTGCTTATCTTCGGTGATCGGACGAGAACGGCTGTTTTTTTTTTTTTTTTTTTTTAATTTATGTATTTAGTTAGTTTTTCGAATTTAGCGCCGCTACAAAACAGTTGGCTCTGACGCGTTTCAAGGACACATCTGTCGATTCGTAGTGTTTCGTTAATTCCAACGACTTCCTAGCACTCTTCCTCCGCGCATTCTTGCTCAAACTGAGTTCATTACTGCAATTTCGTGTCTTACGTTTAGTACAGTACTTTAAAATGCTTGTGGAAGCATCTTTGTCACACCTGAAAGTTAGTATGAAAAAGAGGGCTGGCAGGTGTAGCGACGCAAAAATTAAAAAATGAGATAGAGCCAACAGCACCCGGTGTTCCCAGGCGGTCACCCATCCAAGTACTAACCGGGCCCGATGTTGCTTAACTTCGGTGATCGGACGAGAACCGGTGTATTCAACATGGTATGGCCGTTGGCGTCCTTATAATGTGGCCGCACGGCAGAGGAAGCCTTCGCCCCTTCTCCCAACACACGCAATCGCCGTTTTCCGTGGCACATTTGACGCAAAGCACGTCCTTCCACCGCCACGTGGGTGACACGCACAACACAGGCTGCTCGTTGCGCCGCCTGTCATTTCTTGTTATCCGGCGCAGGGCCGGGCGTCGGGCGGGGGGAGGGGGGGCCTGCGCGGGGTGTGGCAGTGTCCTGCTGGACCGGCGGAAGCTTTCTCACCTGGCTGACACGCGCCGCGCTTCCAGAAATTTGCGTAATTTGCGCGTTGCATCCTCGCCTGTCGTGTCCCCTCCCCTTCCCTTCCGTCCCGACTTTGCTCGACTGCCGCTCGCTGCCGCTCGGGTCGCGCTCCATATGACCGCACAAGCACGACAAACATCTGCGAGATGGGCGCGGGCCGAACCGGCGTGTCCGAGACGCCGTGTGCGGCCGTTCGGAGCTACTAGAGTAGAGCAGCGCTGCGCTGGAAAGGTGCGAAAACACGGACAGAGGACACAGGAGGTTCAACAAAGCATCCATCTCCTCTAGAGGCGAAAGATAAATTTTTGTTTACAAATTTGCAGATGTGCACTGCTACAAAACAATATGCCCGGACGTGTTTCACAACATTTCTGTCGTTTCATACTGTTTCGTTATTTGCAGACACACTTTGCTAATCTTCCTTGGCACACTCTTCTTCAAACGGAGTTCCTTAATATCGCATCTTACGATAGTTTAAAATCAGTATGGACGCATCTTCGTCACACAAGAAAGGTAGCATGAAAAGAGGGCTGGCAGGGGTAGCGACAAAAAAGCAAAAAATGAAGACAGCCAGAGTTCCCAGGCGGTCGCCGATCCGAATACTAACGTTGTTGCTTATCTTCGGTGATCGGACGAGAACGGCTGTTTTTTTTTTTTTTTTTTTTTAATTTATGTATTTAGTTAGTTTTTCGAATTTAGCGCCGCTACAAAACAGTTGGCTCTGACGCGTTTCAAGGACACATCTGTCGATTCGTAGTGTTTCGTTAATTCCAACGACTTCCTAGCACTCTTCCTCCGCGCATTCTTGCTCAAACTGAGTTCATTACTGCAATTTCGTGTCTTACGTTTAGTACAGTACTTTAAAATGCTTGTGGAAGCATCTTTGTCACACCTGAAAGTTAGTATGAAAAAGAGGGCTGGCAGGTGTAGCGACGCAAAAATTAAAAAATGAGATAGAGCCAACAGCACCCGGTGTTCCCAGGCGGTCACCCATCCAAGTACTAACCGGGCCCGATGTTGCTTAACTTCGGTGATCGGACGAGAACCGGTGTATTCAACATGGTATGGCCGTTGGCGTCCTTATAATGTGGCCGCACGGCAGAGGAAGCCTTCGCCCCTTCTCCCAACACACGCAATCGCCGTTTTCCGTGGCACATTTGACGCAAAGCACGTCCTTCCACCGCCACGTGGGTGACACGCACAACACAGGCTGCTCGTTGCGCCGCCTGTCATTTCTTGTTATCCGGCGCAGGGCCGGGCGTCGGGCGGGGGGAGGGGGGGCCTGCGCGGGGTGTGGCAGTGTCCTGCTGGACCGGCGGAAGCTTTCTCACCTGGCTGACACGCGCCGCGCTTCCAGAAATTTGCGTAATTTGCGCGTTGCATCCTCGCCTGTCGTGTCCCCTCCCCTTCCCTTCCGTCCCGACTTTGCTCGACTGCCGCTCGCTGCCGCTCGGGTCGCGCTCCATATGACCGCACAAGCACGACAAACATCTGCGAGATGGGCGCGGGCCGAACCGGCGTGTCCGAGACGCCGTGTGCGGCCGTTCGGAGCTACTAGAGTAGAGCAGCGCTGCGCTGGAAAGGTGCGAAAACACGGACAGAGGACACAGGAGGTTCAACAAAGCATCCATCTCCTCTAGAGGCGAAAGATAAATTTTTGTTTACAAATTTGCAGATGTGCACTGCTACAAAACAATATGCCCGGACGTGTTTCACAACATTTCTGTCGTTTCATACTGTTTCGTTATTTGCAGACACACTTTGCTAATCTTCCTTGGCACACTCTTCTTCAAACGGAGTTCCTTAATATCGCATCTTACGATAGTTTAAAATCAGTATGGACGCATCTTCGTCACACAAGAAAGGTAGCATGAAAAGAGGGCTGGCAGGGGTAGCGACAAAAAAGCAAAAAATGAAGACAGCCAGAGTTCCCAGGCGGTCGCCGATCCGAATACTAACGTTGTTGCTTATCTTCGGTGATCGGACGAGAACGGCTGTTTTTTTTTTTTTTTTTTTTTAATTTATGTATTTAGTTAGTTTTTCGAATTTAGCGCCGCTACAAAACAGTTGGCTCTGACGCGTTTCAAGGACACATCTGTCGATTCGTAGTGTTTCGTTAATTCCAACGACTTCCTAGCACTCTTCCTCCGCGCATTCTTGCTCAAACTGAGTTCATTACTGCAATTTCGTGTCTTACGTTTAGTACAGTACTTTAAAATGCTTGTGGAAGCATCTTTGTCACACCTGAAAGTTAGTATGAAAAAGAGGGCTGGCAGGTGTAGCGACGCAAAAATTAAAAAATGAGATAGAGCCAACAGCACCCGGTGTTCCCAGGCGGTCACCCATCCAAGTACTAACCGGGCCCGATGTTGCTTAACTTCGGTGATCGGACGAGAACCGGTGTATTCAACATGGTATGGCCGTTGGCGTCCTTATAATGTGGCCGCACGGCAGAGGAAGCCTTCGCCCCTTCTCCCAACACACGCAATCGCCGTTTTCCGTGGCACATTTGACGCAAAGCACGTCCTTCCACCGCCACGTGGGTGACACGCACAACACAGGCTGCTCGTTGCGCCGCCTGTCATTTCTTGTTATCCGGCGCAGGGCCGGGCGTCGGGCGGGGGGAGGGGGGGCCTGCGCGGGGTGTGGCAGTGTCCTGCTGGACCGGCGGAAGCTTTCTCACCTGGCTGACACGCGCCGCGCTTCCAGAAATTTGCGTAATTTGCGCGTTGCATCCTCGCCTGTCGTGTCCCCTCCCCTTCCCTTCCGTCCCGACTTTGCTCGACTGCCGCTCGCTGCCGCTCGGGTCGCGCTCCATATGACCGCACAAGCACGACAAACATCTGCGAGATGGGCGCGGGCCGAACCGGCGTGTCCGAGACGCCGTGTGCGGCCGTTCGGAGCTACTAGAGTAGAGCAGCGCTGCGCTGGAAAGGTGCGAAAACACGGACAGAGGACACAGGAGGTTCAACAAAGCATCCATCTCCTCTAGAGGCGAAAGATAAATTTTTGTTTACAAATTTGCAGATGTGCACTGCTACAAAACAATATGCCCGGACGTGTTTCACAACATTTCTGTCGTTTCATACTGTTTCGTTATTTGCAGACACACTTTGCTAATCTTCCTTGGCACACTCTTCTTCAAACGGAGTTCCTTAATATCGCATCTTACGATAGTTTAAAATCAGTATGGACGCATCTTCGTCACACAAGAAAGGTAGCATGAAAAGAGGGCTGGCAGGGGTAGCGACAAAAAAGCAAAAAATGAAGACAGCCAGAGTTCCCAGGCGGTCGCCGATCCGAATACTAACGTTGTTGCTTATCTTCGGTGATCGGACGAGAACGGCTGTTTTTTTTTTTTTTTTTTTTTAATTTATGTATTTAGTTAGTTTTTCGAATTTAGCGCCGCTACAAAACAGTTGGCTCTGACGCGTTTCAAGGACACATCTGTCGATTCGTAGTGTTTCGTTAATTCCAACGACTTCCTAGCACTCTTCCTCCGCGCATTCTTGCTCAAACTGAGTTCATTACTGCAATTTCGTGTCTTACGTTTAGTACAGTACTTTAAAATGCTTGTGGAAGCATCTTTGTCACACCTGAAAGTTAGTATGAAAAAGAGGGCTGGCAGGTGTAGCGACGCAAAAATTAAAAAATGAGATAGAGCCAACAGCACCCGGTGTTCCCAGGCGGTCACCCATCCAAGTACTAACCGGGCCCGATGTTGCTTAACTTCGGTGATCGGACGAGAACCGGTGTATTCAACATGGTATGGCCGTTGGCGTCCTTATAATGTGGCCGCACGGCAGAGGAAGCCTTCGCCCCTTCTCCCAACACACGCAATCGCCGTTTTCCGTGGCACATTTGACGCAAAGCACGTCCTTCCACCGCCACGTGGGTGACACGCACAACACAGGCTGCTCGTTGCGCCGCCTGTCATTTCTTGTTATCCGGCGCAGGGCCGGGCGTCGGGCGGGGGGAGGGGGGGCCTGCGCGGGGTGTGGCAGTGTCCTGCTGGACCGGCGGAAGCTTTCTCACCTGGCTGACACGCGCCGCGCTTCCAGAAATTTGCGTAATTTGCGCGTTGCATCCTCGCCTGTCGTGTCCCCTCCCCTTCCCTTCCGTCCCGACTTTGCTCGACTGCCGCTCGCTGCCGCTCGGGTCGCGCTCCATATGACCGCACAAGCACGACAAACATCTGCGAGATGGGCGCGGGCCGAACCGGCGTGTCCGAGACGCCGTGTGCGGCCGTTCGGAGCTACTAGAGTAGAGCAGCGCTGCGCTGGAAAGGTGCGAAAACACGGACAGAGGACACAGGAGGTTCAACAAAGCATCCATCTCCTCTAGAGGCGAAAGATAAATTTTTGTTTACAAATTTGCAGATGTGCACTGCTACAAAACAATATGCCCGGACGTGTTTCACAACATTTCTGTCGTTTCATACTGTTTCGTTATTTGCAGACACACTTTGCTAATCTTCCTTGGCACACTCTTCTTCAAACGGAGTTCCTTAATATCGCATCTTACGATAGTTTAAAATCAGTATGGACGCATCTTCGTCACACAAGAAAGGTAGCATGAAAAGAGGGCTGGCAGGGGTAGCGACAAAAAAGCAAAAAATGAAGACAGCCAGAGTTCCCAGGCGGTCGCCGATCCGAATACTAACGTTGTTGCTTATCTTCGGTGATCGGACGAGAACGGCTGTTTTTTTTTTTTTTTTTTTTTAATTTATGTATTTAGTTAGTTTTTCGAATTTAGCGCCGCTACAAAACAGTTGGCTCTGACGCGTTTCAAGGACACATCTGTCGATTCGTAGTGTTTCGTTAATTCCAACGACTTCCTAGCACTCTTCCTCCGCGCATTCTTGCTCAAACTGAGTTCATTACTGCAATTTCGTGTCTTACGTTTAGTACAGTACTTTAAAATGCTTGTGGAAGCATCTTTGTCACACCTGAAAGTTAGTATGAAAAAGAGGGCTGGCAGGTGTAGCGACGCAAAAATTAAAAAATGAGATAGAGCCAACAGCACCCGGTGTTCCCAGGCGGTCACCCATCCAAGTACTAACCGGGCCCGATGTTGCTTAACTTCGGTGATCGGACGAGAACCGGTGTATTCAACATGGTATGGCCGTTGGCGTCCTTATAATGTGGCCGCACGGCAGAGGAAGCCTTCGCCCCTTCTCCCAACACACGCAATCGCCGTTTTCCGTGGCACATTTGACGCAAAGCACGTCCTTCCACCGCCACGTGGGTGACACGCACAACACAGGCTGCTCGTTGCGCCGCCTGTCATTTCTTGTTATCCGGCGCAGGGCCGGGCGTCGGGCGGGGGGAGGGGGGGCCTGCGCGGGGTGTGGCAGTGTCCTGCTGGACCGGCGGAAGCTTTCTCACCTGGCTGACACGCGCCGCGCTTCCAGAAATTTGCGTAATTTGCGCGTTGCATCCTCGCCTGTCGTGTCCCCTCCCCTTCCCTTCCGTCCCGACTTTGCTCGACTGCCGCTCGCTGCCGCTCGGGTCGCGCTCCATATGACCGCACAAGCACGACAAACATCTGCGAGATGGGCGCGGGCCGAACCGGCGTGTCCGAGACGCCGTGTGCGGCCGTTCGGAGCTACTAGAGTAGAGCAGCGCTGCGCTGGAAAGGTGCGAAAACACGGACAGAGGACACAGGAGGTTCAACAAAGCATCCATCTCCTCTAGAGGCGAAAGATAAATTTTTGTTTACAAATTTGCAGATGTGCACTGCTACAAAACAATATGCCCGGACGTGTTTCACAACATTTCTGTCGTTTCATACTGTTTCGTTATTTGCAGACACACTTTGCTAATCTTCCTTGGCACACTCTTCTTCAAACGGAGTTCCTTAATATCGCATCTTACGATAGTTTAAAATCAGTATGGACGCATCTTCGTCACACAAGAAAGGTAGCATGAAAAGAGGGCTGGCAGGGGTAGCGACAAAAAAGCAAAAAATGAAGACAGCCAGAGTTCCCAGGCGGTCGCCGATCCGAATACTAACGTTGTTGCTTATCTTCGGTGATCGGACGAGAACGGCTGTTTTTTTTTTTTTTTTTTTTTAATTTATGTATTTAGTTAGTTTTTCGAATTTAGCGCCGCTACAAAACAGTTGGCTCTGACGCGTTTCAAGGACACATCTGTCGATTCGTAGTGTTTCGTTAATTCCAACGACTTCCTAGCACTCTTCCTCCGCGCATTCTTGCTCAAACTGAGTTCATTACTGCAATTTCGTGTCTTACGTTTAGTACAGTACTTTAAAATGCTTGTGGAAGCATCTTTGTCACACCTGAAAGTTAGTATGAAAAAGAGGGCTGGCAGGTGTAGCGACGCAAAAATTAAAAAATGAGATAGAGCCAACAGCACCCGGTGTTCCCAGGCGGTCACCCATCCAAGTACTAACCGGGCCCGATGTTGCTTAACTTCGGTGATCGGACGAGAACCGGTGTATTCAACATGGTATGGCCGTTGGCGTCCTTATAATGTGGCCGCACGGCAGAGGAAGCCTTCGCCCCTTCTCCCAACACACGCAATCGCCGTTTTCCGTGGCACATTTGACGCAAAGCACGTCCTTCCACCGCCACGTGGGTGACACGCACAACACAGGCTGCTCGTTGCGCCGCCTGTCATTTCTTGTTATCCGGCGCAGGGCCGGGCGTCGGGCGGGGGGAGGGGGGGCCTGCGCGGGGTGTGGCAGTGTCCTGCTGGACCGGCGGAAGCTTTCTCACCTGGCTGACACGCGCCGCGCTTCCAGAAATTTGCGTAATTTGCGCGTTGCATCCTCGCCTGTCGTGTCCCCTCCCCTTCCCTTCCGTCCCGACTTTGCTCGACTGCCGCTCGCTGCCGCTCGGGTCGCGCTCCATATGACCGCACAAGCACGACAAACATCTGCGAGATGGGCGCGGGCCGAACCGGCGTGTCCGAGACGCCGTGTGCGGCCGTTCGGAGCTACTAGAGTAGAGCAGCGCTGCGCTGGAAAGGTGCGAAAACACGGACAGAGGACACAGGAGGTTCAACAAAGCATCCATCTCCTCTAGAGGCGAAAGATAAATTTTTGTTTACAAATTTGCAGATGTGCACTGCTACAAAACAATATGCCCGGACGTGTTTCACAACATTTCTGTCGTTTCATACTGTTTCGTTATTTGCAGACACACTTTGCTAATCTTCCTTGGCACACTCTTCTTCAAACGGAGTTCCTTAATATCGCATCTTACGATAGTTTAAAATCAGTATGGACGCATCTTCGTCACACAAGAAAGGTAGCATGAAAAGAGGGCTGGCAGGGGTAGCGACAAAAAAGCAAAAAATGAAGACAGCCAGAGTTCCCAGGCGGTCGCCGATCCGAATACTAACGTTGTTGCTTATCTTCGGTGATCGGACGAGAACGGCTGTTTTTTTTTTTTTTTTAATTTATGTATTTAGTTAGTTTTTCGAATTTAGCGCCGCTACAAAACAGTTGGCTCTGACGCGTTTCAAGGACACATCTGTCGATTCGTAGTGTTTCGTTAATTCCAACGACTTCCTAGCACTCTTCCTCCGCGCATTCTTGCTCAAACTGAGTTCATTACTGCAATTTCGTGTCTTACGTTTAGTACAGTACTTTAAAATGCTTGTGGAAGCATCTTTGTCACACCTGAAAGTTAGTATGAAAAAGAGGGCTGGCAGGTGTAGCGACGCAAAAATTAAAAAATGAGATAGAGCCAACAGCACCTTTTTTTTTTTTTTTTTTGTAACGTATATAAACTTTTATTTACAAATTGTAACAATTACAAGTCTTTACATTTAAATGGTGTACTTGATTATTGAACGGTGATATTCACTGTCAAGGTTTCTGTTCTGATTGTTCTTTTTATAGTTCTTGGTCGAGTTACAACACGTTTATTCACTGAGTGTCCTTCATGTAGATTTTTCCTGTTTGATTTTTTTTTTTTATGTCTTTTAATTCCAAAGCTTGCGTTATTTCTATATATATATATATTTTTTTTTTTTAATTTACATGAAAAAAAAAAGGGAAAATTAAAAATTTGCTTCTATGCTATTTGAAATGCACCTATTTTGGCATGTTTGCTATATGTACCCAGAGGCGAAAAAGGGGATTATAAACCAGAAACATCTATGTGATTAAATTTGTGAATGCCGGGGATTATTAGTCGCAGAGAGGCATGCTACGATTGGCACATGATGGCACCCGGTGTTCCCAGGCGGTCACCCATCCAAGTACTAACCGGGCCCGATGTTGCTTAACTTCGGTGATCGGACGAGAACCGGTGTATTCAACATGGTATGGCCGTTGGCGTCCTTATAATGTGGCCGCACGGCAGAGGAAGCCTTCGCCCCTTCTCCCAACACACGCAATCGCCGTTTTCCGTGGCACATTTGACGCAAAGCACGTCCTTCCACCGCCACGTGGGTGACACGCACAACACAGGCTGCTCGTTGCGCCGCCTGTCATTTCTTGTTATCCGGCGCAGGGCCGGGCGTCGGGCGGGGGGAGGGGGGGCCTGCGCGGGGTGTGGCAGTGTCCTGCTGGACCGGCGGAAGCTTTCTCACCTGGCTGACACGCGCCGCGCTTCCAGAAATTTGCGTAATTTGCGCGTTGCATCCTCGCCTGTCGTGTCCCCTCCCCTTCCCTTCCGTCCCGACTTTGCTCGACTGCCGCTCGCTGCCGCTCGGGTCGCGCTCCATATGACCGCACAAGCACGACAAACATCTGCGAGATGGGCGCGGGCCGAACCGGCGTGTCCGAGACGCCGTGTGCGGCCGTTCGGAGCTACTAGAGTAGAGCAGCGCTGCGCTGGAAAGGTGCGAAAACACGGACAGAGGACACAGGAGGTTCAACAAAGCATCCATCTCCTCTAGAGGCGAAAGATAAATTTTTGTTTACAAATTTGCAGATGTGCACTGCTACAAAACAATATGCCCGGACGTGTTTCACAACATTTCTGTCGTTTCATACTGTTTCGTTATTTGCAGACACACTTTGCTAATCTTCCTTGGCACACTCTTCTTCAAACGGAGTTCCTTAATATCGCATCTTACGATAGTTTAAAATCAGTATGGACGCATCTTCGTCACACAAGAAAGGTAGCATGAAAAGAGGGCTGGCAGGGGTAGCGACAAAAAAGCAAAAAATGAAGACAGCCAGAGTTCCCAGGCGGTCGCCGATCCGAATACTAACGTTGTTGCTTATCTTCGGTGATCGGACGAGAACGGCTGTTTTTTTTTTTTTTTTAATTTATGTATTTAGTTAGTTTTTCGAATTTAGCGCCGCTACAAAACAGTTGGCTCTGACGCGTTTCAAGGACACATCTGTCGATTCGTAGTGTTTCGTTAATTCCAACGACTTCCTAGCACTCTTCCTCCGCGCATTCTTGCTCAAACTGAGTTCATTACTGCAATTTCGTGTCTTACGTTTAGTACAGTACTTTAAAATGCTTGTGGAAGCATCTTTGTCACACCTGAAAGTTAGTATGAAAAAGAGGGCTGGCAGGTGTAGCGACGCAAAAATTAAAAAATGAGATAGAGCCAACAGCACCCGGTGTTCCCAGGCGGTCACCCATCCAAGTACTAACCGGGCCCGATGTTGCTTAACTTCGGTGATCGGACGAGAACCGGTGTATTCAACATGGTATGGCCGTTGGCGTCCTTATAATGTGGCCGCACGGCAGAGGAAGCCTTCGCCCCTTCTCCCAACACACGCAATCGCCGTTTTCCGTGGCACATTTGACGCAAAGCACGTCCTTCCACCGCCACGTGGGTGACACGCACAACACAGGCTGCTCGTTGCGCCGCCTGTCATTTCTTGTTATCCGGCGCAGGGCCGGGCGTCGGGCGGGGGGAGGGGGGGCCTGCGCGGGGTGTGGCAGTGTCCTGCTGGACCGGCGGAAGCTTTCTCACCTGGCTGACACGCGCCGCGCTTCCAGAAATTTGCGTAATTTGCGCGTTGCATCCTCGCCTGTCGTGTCCCCTCCCCTTCCCTTCCGTCCCGACTTTGCTCGACTGCCGCTCGCTGCCGCTCGGGTCGCGCTCCATATGACCGCACAAGCACGACAAACATCTGCGAGATGGGCGCGGGCCGAACCGGCGTGTCCGAGACGCCGTGTGCGGCCGTTCGGAGCTACTAGAGTAGAGCAGCGCTGCGCTGGAAAGGTGCGAAAACACGGACAGAGGACACAGGAGGTTCAACAAAGCATCCATCTCCTCTAGAGGCGAAAGATAAATTTTTGTTTACAAATTTGCAGATGTGCACTGCTACAAAACAATATGCCCGGACGTGTTTCACAACATTTCTGTCGTTTCATACTGTTTCGTTATTTGCAGACACACTTTGCTAATCTTCCTTGGCACACTCTTCTTCAAACGGAGTTCCTTAATATCGCATCTTACGATAGTTTAAAATCAGTATGGACGCATCTTCGTCACACAAGAAAGGTAGCATGAAAAGAGGGCTGGCAGGGGTAGCGACAAAAAAGCAAAAAATGAAGACAGCCAGAGTTCCCAGGCGGTCGCCGATCCGAATACTAACGTTGTTGCTTATCTTCGGTGATCGGACGAGAACGGCTGTTTTTTTTTTTTTTTTTTTAATTTATGTATTTAGTTAGTTTTTCGAATTTAGCGCCGCTACAAAACAGTTGGCTCTGACGCGTTTCAAGGACACATCTGTCGATTCGTAGTGTTTCGTTAATTCCAACGACTTCCTAGCACTCTTCCTCCGCGCATTCTTGCTCAAACTGAGTTCATTACTGCAATTTCGTGTCTTACGTTTAGTACAGTACTTTAAAATGCTTGTGGAAGCATCTTTGTCACACCTGAAAGTTAGTATGAAAAAGAGGGCTGGCAGGTGTAGCGACGCAAAAATTAAAAAATGAGATAGAGCCAACAGCACCCGGTGTTCCCAGGCGGTCACCCATCCAAGTACTAACCGGGCCCGATGTTGCTTAACTTCGGTGATCGGACGAGAACCGGTGTATTCAACATGGTATGGCCGTTGGCGTCCTTATAATGTGGCCGCACGGCAGAGGAAGCCTTCGCCCCTTCTCCCAACACACGCAATCGCCGTTTTCCGTGGCACATTTGACGCAAAGCACGTCCTTCCACCGCCACGTGGGTGACACGCACAACACAGGCTGCTCGTTGCGCCGCCTGTCATTTCTTGTTATCCGGCGCAGGGCCGGGCGTCGGGCGGGGGGAGGGGGGGCCTGCGCGGGGTGTGGCAGTGTCCTGCTGGACCGGCGGAAGCTTTCTCACCTGGCTGACACGCGCCGCGCTTCCAGAAATTTGCGTAATTTGCGCGTTGCATCCTCGCCTGTCGTGTCCCCTCCCCTTCCCTTCCGTCCCGACTTTGCTCGACTGCCGCTCGCTGCCGCTCGGGTCGCGCTCCATATGACCGCACAAGCACGACAAACATCTGCGAGATGGGCGCGGGCCGAACCGGCGTGTCCGAGACGCCGTGTGCGGCCGTTCGGAGCTACTAGAGTAGAGCAGCGCTGCGCTGGAAAGGTGCGAAAACACGGACAGAGGACACAGGAGGTTCAACAAAGCATCCATCTCCTCTAGAGGCGAAAGATAAATTTTTGTTTACAAATTTGCAGATGTGCACTGCTACAAAACAATATGCCCGGACGTGTTTCACAACATTTCTGTCGTTTCATACTGTTTCGTTATTTGCAGACACACTTTGCTAATCTTCCTTGGCACACTCTTCTTCAAACGGAGTTCCTTAATATCGCATCTTACGATAGTTTAAAATCAGTATGGACGCATCTTCGTCACACAAGAAAGGTAGCATGAAAAGAGGGCTGGCAGGGGTAGCGACAAAAAAGCAAAAAATGAAGACAGCCAGAGTTCCCAGGCGGTCGCCGATCCGAATACTAACGTTGTTGCTTATCTTCGGTGATCGGACGAGAACGGCTGTTTTTTTTTTTTTTTTTTTTTAATTTATGTATTTAGTTAGTTTTTCGAATTTAGCGCCGCTACAAAACAGTTGGCTCTGACGCGTTTCAAGGACACATCTGTCGATTCGTAGTGTTTCGTTAATTCCAACGACTTCCTAGCACTCTTCCTCCGCGCATTCTTGCTCAAACTGAGTTCATTACTGCAATTTCGTGTCTTACGTTTAGTACAGTACTTTAAAATGCTTGTGGAAGCATCTTTGTCACACCTGAAAGTTAGTATGAAAAAGAGGGCTGGCAGGTGTAGCGACGCAAAAATTAAAAAATGAGATAGAGCCAACAGCACCCGGTGTTCCCAGGCGGTCACCCATCCAAGTACTAACCGGGCCCGATGTTGCTTAACTTCGGTGATCGGACGAGAACCGGTGTATTCAACATGGTATGGCCGTTGGCGTCCTTATAATGTGGCCGCACGGCAGAGGAAGCCTTCGCCCCTTCTCCCAACACACGCAATCGCCGTTTTCCGTGGCACATTTGACGCAAAGCACGTCCTTCCACCGCCACGTGGGTGACACGCACAACACAGGCTGCTCGTTGCGCCGCCTGTCATTTCTTGTTATCCGGCGCAGGGCCGGGCGTCGGGCGGGGGGAGGGGGGGCCTGCGCGGGGTGTGGCAGTGTCCTGCTGGACCGGCGGAAGCTTTCTCACCTGGCTGACACGCGCCGCGCTTCCAGAAATTTGCGTAATTTGCGCGTTGCATCCTCGCCTGTCGTGTCCCCTCCCCTTCCCTTCCGTCCCGACTTTGCTCGACTGCCGCTCGCTGCCGCTCGGGTCGCGCTCCATATGACCGCACAAGCACGACAAACATCTGCGAGATGGGCGCGGGCCGAACCGGCGTGTCCGAGACGCCGTGTGCGGCCGTTCGGAGCTACTAGAGTAGAGCAGCGCTGCGCTGGAAAGGTGCGAAAACACGGACAGAGGACACAGGAGGTTCAACAAAGCATCCATCTCCTCTAGAGGCGAAAGATAAATTTTTGTTTACAAATTTGCAGATGTGCACTGCTACAAAACAATATGCCCGGACGTGTTTCACAACATTTCTGTCGTTTCATACTGTTTCGTTATTTGCAGACACACTTTGCTAATCTTCCTTGGCACACTCTTCTTCAAACGGAGTTCCTTAATATCGCATCTTACGATAGTTTAAAATCAGTATGGACGCATCTTCGTCACACAAGAAAGGTAGCATGAAAAGAGGGCTGGCAGGGGTAGCGACAAAAAAGCAAAAAATGAAGACAGCCAGAGTTCCCAGGCGGTCGCCGATCCGAATACTAACGTTGTTGCTTATCTTCGGTGATCGGACGAGAACGGCTGTTTTTTTTTTTTTTTTTTTTTAATTTATGTATTTAGTTAGTTTTTCGAATTTAGCGCCGCTACAAAACAGTTGGCTCTGACGCGTTTCAAGGACACATCTGTCGATTCGTAGTGTTTCGTTAATTCCAACGACTTCCTAGCACTCTTCCTCCGCGCATTCTTGCTCAAACTGAGTTCATTACTGCAATTTCGTGTCTTACGTTTAGTACAGTACTTTAAAATGCTTGTGGAAGCATCTTTGTCACACCTGAAAGTTAGTATGAAAAAGAGGGCTGGCAGGTGTAGCGACGCAAAAATTAAAAAATGAGATAGAGCCAACAGCACCCGGTGTTCCCAGGCGGTCACCCATCCAAGTACTAACCGGGCCCGATGTTGCTTAACTTCGGTGATCGGACGAGAACCGGTGTATTCAACATGGTATGGCCGTTGGCGTCCTTATAATGTGGCCGCACGGCAGAGGAAGCCTTCGCCCCTTCTCCCAACACACGCAATCGCCGTTTTCCGTGGCACATTTGACGCAAAGCACGTCCTTCCACCGCCACGTGGGTGACACGCACAACACAGGCTGCTCGTTGCGCCGCCTGTCATTTCTTGTTATCCGGCGCAGGGCCGGGCGTCGGGCGGGGGGAGGGGGGGCCTGCGCGGGGTGTGGCAGTGTCCTGCTGGACCGGCGGAAGCTTTCTCACCTGGCTGACACGCGCCGCGCTTCCAGAAATTTGCGTAATTTGCGCGTTGCATCCTCGCCTGTCGTGTCCCCTCCCCTTCCCTTCCGTCCCGACTTTGCTCGACTGCCGCTCGCTGCCGCTCGGGTCGCGCTCCATATGACCGCACAAGCACGACAAACATCTGCGAGATGGGCGCGGGCCGAACCGGCGTGTCCGAGACGCCGTGTGCGGCCGTTCGGAGCTACTAGAGTAGAGCAGCGCTGCGCTGGAAAGGTGCGAAAACACGGACAGAGGACACAGGAGGTTCAACAAAGCATCCATCTCCTCTAGAGGCGAAAGATAAATTTTTGTTTACAAATTTGCAGATGTGCACTGCTACAAAACAATATGCCCGGACGTGTTTCACAACATTTCTGTCGTTTCATACTGTTTCGTTATTTGCAGACACACTTTGCTAATCTTCCTTGGCACACTCTTCTTCAAACGGAGTTCCTTAATATCGCATCTTACGATAGTTTAAAATCAGTATGGACGCATCTTCGTCACACAAGAAAGGTAGCATGAAAAGAGGGCTGGCAGGGGTAGCGACAAAAAAGCAAAAAATGAAGACAGCCAGAGTTCCCAGGCGGTCGCCGATCCGAATACTAACGTTGTTGCTTATCTTCGGTGATCGGACGAGAACGGCTGTTTTTTTTTTTTTTTTAATTTATGTATTTAGTTAGTTTTTCGAATTTAGCGCCGCTACAAAACAGTTGGCTCTGACGCGTTTCAAGGACACATCTGTCGATTCGTAGTGTTTCGTTAATTCCAACGACTTCCTAGCACTCTTCCTCCGCGCATTCTTGCTCAAACTGAGTTCATTACTGCAATTTCGTGTCTTACGTTTAGTACAGTACTTTAAAATGCTTGTGGAAGCATCTTTGTCACACCTGAAAGTTAGTATGAAAAAGAGGGCTGGCAGGTGTAGCGACGCAAAAATTAAAAAATGAGATAGAGCCAACAGCACCCGGTGTTCCCAGGCGGTCACCCATCCAAGTACTAACCGGGCCCGATGTTGCTTAACTTCGGTGATCGGACGAGAACCGGTGTATTCAACATGGTATGGCCGTTGGCGTCCTTATAATGTGGCCGCACGGCAGAGGAAGCCTTCGCCCCTTCTCCCAACACACGCAATCGCCGTTTTCCGTGGCACATTTGACGCAAAGCACGTCCTTCCACCGCCACGTGGGTGACACGCACAACACAGGCTGCTCGTTGCGCCGCCTGTCATTTCTTGTTATCCGGCGCAGGGCCGGGCGTCGGGCGGGGGGAGGGGGGGCCTGCGCGGGGTGTGGCAGTGTCCTGCTGGACCGGCGGAAGCTTTCTCACCTGGCTGACACGCGCCGCGCTTCCAGAAATTTGCGTAATTTGCGCGTTGCATCCTCGCCTGTCGTGTCCCCTCCCCTTCCCTTCCGTCCCGACTTTGCTCGACTGCCGCTCGCTGCCGCTCGGGTCGCGCTCCATATGACCGCACAAGCACGACAAACATCTGCGAGATGGGCGCGGGCCGAACCGGCGTGTCCGAGACGCCGTGTGCGGCCGTTCGGAGCTACTAGAGTAGAGCAGCGCTGCGCTGGAAAGGTGCGAAAACACGGACAGAGGACACAGGAGGTTCAACAAAGCATCCATCTCCTCTAGAGGCGAAAGATAAATTTTTGTTTACAAATTTGCAGATGTGCACTGCTACAAAACAATATGCCCGGACGTGTTTCACAACATTTCTGTCGTTTCATACTGTTTCGTTATTTGCAGACACAC
This sequence comes from Schistocerca piceifrons, assembly GCF_021461385.2. Taxonomy (NCBI): domain Eukaryota; kingdom Metazoa; phylum Arthropoda; class Insecta; order Orthoptera; family Acrididae; genus Schistocerca; species Schistocerca piceifrons. Next base: position 71,993 of record NW_025728779.1, on the reverse strand, counting down.
TTTGCTAATCTTCCTTGGCACACTCTTCTTCAAACGGAGTTCCTTAATATCGCATCTTACGATAGTTTAAAATCAGTATGGACGCATCTTCGTCACACAAGAAAGGTAGCATGAAAAGAGGGCTGGCAGGGGTAGCGACAAAAAAGCAAAAAATGAAGACAGCCAGAGTTCCCAGGCGGTCGCCGATCCGAATACTAACGTTGTTGCTTATCTTCGGTGATCGGACGAGAACGGCTGTTTTTTTTTTTTTTTTTTTAATTTATGTATTTAGTTAGTTTTTCGAATTTAGCGCCGCTACAAAACAGTTGGCTCTGACGCGTTTCAAGGACACATCTGTCGATTCGTAGTGTTTCGTTAATTCCAACGACTTCCTAGCACTCTTCCTCCGCGCATTCTTGCTCAAACTGAGTTCATTACTGCAATTTCGTGTCTTACGTTTAGTACAGTACTTTAAAATGCTTGTGGAAGCATCTTTGTCACACCTGAAAGTTAGTATGAAAAAGAGGGCTGGCAGGTGTAGCGACGCAAAAATTAAAAAATGAGATAGAGCCAACAGCACCCGGTGTTCCCAGGCGGTCACCCATCCAAGTACTAACCGGGCCCGATGTTGCTTAACTTCGGTGATCGGACGAGAACCGGTGTATTCAACATGGTATGGCCGTTGGCGTCCTTATAATGTGGCCGCACGGCAGAGGAAGCCTTCGCCCCTTCTCCCAACACACGCAATCGCCGTTTTCCGTGGCACATTTGACGCAAAGCACGTCCTTCCACCGCCACGTGGGTGACACGCACAACACAGGCTGCTCGTTGCGCCGCCTGTCATTTCTTGTTATCCGGCGCAGGGCCGGGCGTCGGGCGGGGGGAGGGGGGGCCTGCGCGGGGTGTGGCAGTGTCCTGCTGGACCGGCGGAAGCTTTCTCACCTGGCTGACACGCGCCGCGCTTCCAGAAATTTGCGTAATTTGCGCGTTGCATCCTCGCCTGTCGTGTCCCCTCCCCTTCCCTTCCGTCCCGACTTTGCTCGACTGCCGCTCGCTGCCGCTCGGGTCGCGCTCCATATGACCGCACAAGCACGACAAACATCTGCGAGATGGGCGCGGGCCGAACCGGCGTGTCCGAGACGCCGTGTGCGGCCGTTCGGAGCTACTAGAGTAGAGCAGCGCTGCGCTGGAAAGGTGCGAAAACACGGACAGAGGACACAGGAGGTTCAACAAAGCATCCATCTCCTCTAGAGGCGAAAGATAAATTTTTGTTTACAAATTTGCAGATGTGCACTGCTACAAAACAATATGCCCGGACGTGTTTCACAACATTTCTGTCGTTTCATACTGTTTCGTTATTTGCAGACACACTTTGCTAATCTTCCTTGGCACACTCTTCTTCAAACGGAGTTCCTTAATATCGCATCTTACGATAGTTTAAAATCAGTATGGACGCATCTTCGTCACACAAGAAAGGTAGCATGAAAAGAGGGCTGGCAGGGGTAGCGACAAAAAAGCAAAAAATGAAGACAGCCAGAGTTCCCAGGCGGTCGCCGATCCGAATACTAACGTTGTTGCTTATCTTCGGTGATCGGACGAGAACGGCTGTTTTTTTTTTTTTTTTAATTTATGTATTTAGTTAGTTTTTCGAATTTAGCGCCGCTACAAAACAGTTGGCTCTGACGCGTTTCAAGGACACATCTGTCGATTCGTAGTGTTTCGTTAATTCCAACGACTTCCTAGCACTCTTCCTCCGCGCATTCTTGCTCAAACTGAGTTCATTACTGCAATTTCGTGTCTTACGTTTAGTACAGTACTTTAAAATGCTTGTGGAAGCATCTTTGTCACACCTGAAAGTTAGTATGAAAAAGAGGGCTGGCAGGTGTAGCGACGCAAAAATTAAAAAATGAGATAGAGCCAACAGCACCTTTTTTTTTTTTTTGTAACGTATATAAACTTTTATTTACAAATTGTAACAATTACAAGTCTTTACATTAAATGGTGTACTTGATTATTGAACGGTGATATTCACTGTCTAGGTTTCTGTTCTGATTGTTCTTTTGATAGTTCTTGGTCGAGTTACAACACGTTTATTCACTGAGTGTCCTTCATGTAGATTTTCCTGTTTGATTTTTTTTTTTTATGTCTTTTAATTTCAAAGCTTGCGTTATTTCTATATATATATATTTTTTTTTTTTGAATTTACATGAAAAAAAGGGAAAATTAAAAATTTGCTTCTATGCTATTTGAAATGCACCTATTTTGGCATGTTTGCTATATGTACCCAGAGGCGAAAAGGGGATTATAAACCAGAAACATCTATGTGATTAAATTTGTGAATGCCAGGGATTATTAGTCGCAGAGAGGCATGCTACGATTGGCACATGATGGGCCGAGATTTACAACAAAACAAAAAGCAAAAAGGAACAACAAACAGACAAATAAACAAAAAACAATGAAACAACAAAAAAAAAAACAAGTCAATAAGCAAATGAACTGAAGACATAAGAGAAAGGAAAAGCGTACCTTGAGTGGAGAGAGAGAGAGCGAGAGAGAGAGAGAGAGAGAGAGTGAGTGAGAGAACACATTAATTACATGCAATACACTGTATGACATTTTGTTGTTTTCTTGGGGCACTTTGTAACCTTTTCACTAAATTTATCTCTGACCATTTCCTTGCCTGCTTTTATGTGGCAATTGGACACTGTATCACTACAATTGGCACACGTCACTCACTTTTGCACTGCTTCACATATAAACTTTCACTATGTGCACATTTCGTAAAAACGCTTTCCGCGCTGCACCACTCTTGCCGTCGGGGCTTTGGAGGGATCGGTGGGCGACGTCCTCAGCGACTGGGGTGTGGGTGTTGTGGGAGGGCGTCGGTCACGTCGTGTTGAAGGCGTCTCGGAAGGCGGCGTCCAGCGGGACCTGCAGGAAGTTCTGGAAGGTCTCGCGGTACTTGGAGTGTTGTTTGGCCCTCCTGTGTTCCTCCCACAGGTCCGTGAGGAACTGCGCCTTGTCGGTCTGCCGTTTCGTGACGATGGCGTGTGCCGTCATGGCGATGATCCACATTGTGGCCAGGCGTTTTGCTTTGGGGAAAGGCTTCGCGTCCGGGACAGTGACAGCTGAGACATGTATCGCCCTCTCGTCGGTTCTGTTGATGTGGGCGATCATTTTTCTCGCTGCCGCCCATATTTCCCCGCTCTCTCTGCAGCCAAAACGATGTTCGATGGTGTCGGTCTGGTTGCAGAGCTCGCAGTTTGGGGATTCCCGCATTTTTATGCGTGCCAGTTTTTCGTTTGTCGGCACTGTTTTGTGGATGATTTTATACCACGTGTCCCTGGCGTGCTCAGGAAGTGTCCGTTCCGAGACATTCTTCCAGACCTGTGGCCAGTCATGGTCTGGAAAACTCGTCTCTATTTTGGACTTTCTTGCCTTCCCCCTCAGAGCGCTGTAGATGTTCCTCGCCGTTCTTTGCTGTGGGTTGGCAACGACCGCGGTGCTGTAACTCTTGTCGATTGCCATCTGTTTTATGTGCCGCAACTTGAATGGTATGTGCGTGGTGTCTACAGGAGCCTCTTCAGATTCAGGTTTATATTGGCCGCACGGCAGAGGAAGCCTTCGCCCCTTCTCCCAACACACGCAATCGCCGTTTTCCGTGGCACATTTGACGCAAAGCACGTCCTTCCACCGCCACGTGGGTGACACGCACAACACAGGCTGCTCGTTGCGCCGCCTGTCATTTCTTGTTATCCGGCGCAGGGCCGGGCGTCGGGCGGGGGGAGGGGGGGCCTGCGCGGGGTGTGGCAGTGTCCTGCTGGACCGGCGGAAGCTTTCTCACCTGGCTGACACGCGCCGCGCTTCCAGAAATTTGCGTAATTTGCGCGTTGCATCCTCGCCTGTCGTGTCCCCTCCCCTTCCCTTCCGTCCCGACTTTGCTCGACTGCCGCTCGCTGCCGCTCGGGTCGCGCTCCATATGACCGCACAAGCACGACAAACATCTGCGAGATGGGCGCGGGCCGAACCGGCGTGTCCGAGACGCCGTGTGCGGCCGTTCGGAGCTACTAGAGTAGAGCAGCGCTGCGCTGGAAAGGTGCGAAAACACGGACAGAGGACACAGGAGGTTCAACAAAGCATCCATCTCCTCTAGAGGCGAAAGATAAATTTTTGTTTACAAATTTGCAGATGTGCACTGCTACAAAACAATATGCCCGGACGTGTTTCACAACATTTCTGTCGTTTCATACTGTTTCGTTATTTGCAGACACACTTTGCTAATCTTCCTTGGCACACTCTTCTTCAAACGGAGTTCCTTAATATCGCATCTTACGATAGTTTAAAATCAGTATGGACGCATCTTCGTCACACAAGAAAGGTAGCATGAAAAGAGGGCTGGCAGGGGTAGCGACAAAAAAGCAAAAAATGAAGACAGCCAGAGTTCCCAGGCGGTCGCCGATCCGAATACTAACGTTGTTGCTTATCTTCGGTGATCGGACGAGAACGGCTGTTTTTTTTTTTTTTTTTTTTTAATTTATGTATTTAGTTAGTTTTTCGAATTTAGCGCCGCTACAAAACAGTTGGCTCTGACGCGTTTCAAGGACACATCTGTCGATTCGTAGTGTTTCGTTAATTCCAACGACTTCCTAGCACTCTTCCTCCGCGCATTCTTGCTCAAACTGAGTTCATTACTGCAATTTCGTGTCTTACGTTTAGTACAGTACTTTAAAATGCTTGTGGAAGCATCTTTGTCACACCTGAAAGTTAGTATGAAAAAGAGGGCTGGCAGGTGTAGCGACGCAAAAATTAAAAAATGAGATAGAGCCAACAGCACCCGGTGTTCCCAGGCGGTCACCCATCCAAGTACTAACCGGGCCCGATGTTGCTTAACTTCGGTGATCGGACGAGAACCGGTGTATTCAACATGGTATGGCCGTTGGCGTCCTTATAATGTGGCCGCACGGCAGAGGAAGCCTTCGCCCCTTCTCCCAACACACGCAATCGCCGTTTTCCGTGGCACATTTGACGCAAAGCACGTCCTTCCACCGCCACGTGGGTGACACGCACAACACAGGCTGCTCGTTGCGCCGCCTGTCATTTCTTGTTATCCGGCGCAGGGCCGGGCGTCGGGCGGGGGGAGGGGGGGCCTGCGCGGGGTGTGGCAGTGTCCTGCTGGACCGGCGGAAGCTTTCTCACCTGGCTGACACGCGCCGCGCTTCCAGAAATTTGCGTAATTTGCGCGTTGCATCCTCGCCTGTCGTGTCCCCTCCCCTTCCCTTCCGTCCCGACTTGTCCCGACTTTGCTCGACTGCCGCTCGCTGCCGCTCGGGTCGCGCTCCATATGACCGCACAAGCACGACAAACATCTGCGAGATGGGCGCGGGCCGAACCGGCGTGTCCGAGACGCCGTGTGCGGCCGTTCGGAGCTACTAGAGTAGAGCAGCGCTGCGCTGGAAAGGTGCGAAAACACGGACAGAGGACACAGGAGGTTCAACAAAGCATCCATCTCCTCTAGAGGCGAAAGATAAATTTTTGTTTACAAATTTGCAGATGTGCACTGCTACAAAACAATATGCCCGGACGTGTTTCACAACATTTCTGTCGTTTCATACTGTTTCGTTATTTGCAGACACACTTTGCTAATCTTCCTTGGCACACTCTTCTTCAAACGGAGTTCCTTAATATCGCATCTTACGATAGTTTAAAATCAGTATGGACGCATCTTCGTCACACAAGAAAGGTAGCATGAAAAGAGGGCTGGCAGGGGTAGCGACAAAAAAGCAAAAAATGAAGACAGCCAGAGTTCCCAGGCGGTCGCCGATCCGAATACTAACGTTGTTGCTTATCTTCGGTGATCGGACGAGAACGGCTGTTTTTTTTTTTTTTTTTTTTTAATTTATGTATTTAGTTAGTTTTTCGAATTTAGCGCCGCTACAAAACAGTTGGCTCTGACGCGTTTCAAGGACACATCTGTCGATTCGTAGTGTTTCGTTAATTCCAACGACTTCCTAGCACTCTTCCTCCGCGCATTCTTGCTCAAACTGAGTTCATTACTGCAATTTCGTGTCTTACGTTTAGTACAGTACTTTAAAATGCTTGTGGAAGCATCTTTGTCACACCTGAAAGTTAGTATGAAAAAGAGGGCTGGCAGGTGTAGCGACGCAAAAATTAAAAAATGAGATAGAGCCAACAGCACCCGGTGTTCCCAGGCGGTCACCCATCCAAGTACTAACCGGGCCCGATGTTGCTTAACTTCGGTGATCGGACGAGAACCGGTGTATTCAACATGGTATGGCCGTTGGCGTCCTTATAATGTGGCCGCACGGCAGAGGAAGCCTTCGCCCCTTCTCCCAACACACGCAATCGCCGTTTTCCGTGGCACATTTGACGCAAAGCACGTCCTTCCACCGCCACGTGGGTGACACGCACAACACAGGCTGCTCGTTGCGCCGCCTGTCATTTCTTGTTATCCGGCGCAGGGCCGGGCGTCGGGCGGGGGGAGGGGGGGCCTGCGCGGGGTGTGGCAGTGTCCTGCTGGACCGGCGGAAGCTTTCTCACCTGGCTGACACGCGCCGCGCTTCCAGAAATTTGCGTAATTTGCGCGTTGCATCCTCGCCTGTCGTGTCCCCTCCCCTTCCCTTCCGTCCCGACTTTGCTCGACTGCCGCTCGCTGCCGCTCGGGTCGCGCTCCATATGACCGCACAAGCACGACAAACATCTGCGAGATGGGCGCGGGCCGAACCGGCGTGTCCGAGACGCCGTGTGCGGCCGTTCGGAGCTACTAGAGTAGAGCAGCGCTGCGCTGGAAAGGTGCGAAAACACGGACAGAGGACACAGGAGGTTCAACAAAGCATCCATCTCCTCTAGAGGCGAAAGATAAATTTTTGTTTACAAATTTGCAGATGTGCACTGCTACAAAACAATATGCCCGGACGTGTTTCACAACATTTCTGTCGTTTCATACTGTTTCGTTATTTGCAGACACACTTTGCTAATCTTCCTTGGCACACTCTTCTTCAAACGGAGTTCCTTAATATCGCATCTTACGATAGTTTAAAATCAGTATGGACGCATCTTCGTCACACAAGAAAGGTAGCATGAAAAGAGGGCTGGCAGGGGTAGCGACAAAAAAGCAAAAAATGAAGACAGCCAGAGTTCCCAGGCGGTCGCCGATCCGAATACTAACGTTGTTGCTTATCTTCGGTGATCGGACGAGAACGGCTGTTTTTTTTTTTTTTTTTTTTTAATTTATGTATTTAGTTAGTTTTTCGAATTTAGCGCCGCTACAAAACAGTTGGCTCTGACGCGTTTCAAGGACACATCTGTCGATTCGTAGTGTTTCGTTAATTCCAACGACTTCCTAGCACTCTTCCTCCGCGCATTCTTGCTCAAACTGAGTTCATTACTGCAATTTCGTGTCTTACGTTTAGTACAGTACTTTAAAATGCTTGTGGAAGCATCTTTGTCACACCTGAAAGTTAGTATGAAAAAGAGGGCTGGCAGGTGTAGCGACGCAAAAATTAAAAAATGAGATAGAGCCAACAGCACCCGGTGTTCCCAGGCGGTCACCCATCCAAGTACTAACCGGGCCCGATGTTGCTTAACTTCGGTGATCGGACGAGAACCGGTGTATTCAACATGGTATGGCCGTTGGCGTCCTTATAATGTGGCCGCACGGCAGAGGAAGCCTTCGCCCCTTCTCCCAACACACGCAATCGCCGTTTTCCGTGGCACATTTGACGCAAAGCACGTCCTTCCACCGCCACGTGGGTGACACGCACAACACAGGCTGCTCGTTGCGCCGCCTGTCATTTCTTGTTATCCGGCGCAGGGCCGGGCGTCGGGCGGGGGGAGGGGGGGCCTGCGCGGGGTGTGGCAGTGTCCTGCTGGACCGGCGGAAGCTTTCTCACCTGGCTGACACGCGCCGCGCTTCCAGAAATTTGCGTAATTTGCGCGTTGCATCCTCGCCTGTCGTGTCCCCTCCCCTTCCCTTCCGTCCCGACTTTGCTCGACTGCCGCTCGCTGCCGCTCGGGTCGCGCTCCATATGACCGCACAAGCACGACAAACATCTGCGAGATGGGCGCGGGCCGAACCGGCGTGTCCGAGACGCCGTGTGCGGCCGTTCGGAGCTACTAGAGTAGAGCAGCGCTGCGCTGGAAAGGTGCGAAAACACGGACAGAGGACACAGGAGGTTCAACAAAGCATCCATCTCCTCTAGAGGCGAAAGATAAATTTTTGTTTACAAATTTGCAGATGTGCACTGCTACAAAACAATATGCCCGGACGTGTTTCACAACATTTCTGTCGTTTCATACTGTTTCGTTATTTGCAGACACACTTTGCTAATCTTCCTTGGCACACTCTTCTTCAAACGGAGTTCCTTAATATCGCATCTTACGATAGTTTAAAATCAGTATGGACGCATCTTCGTCACACAAGAAAGGTAGCATGAAAAGAGGGCTGGCAGGGGTAGCGACAAAAAAGCAAAAAATGAAGACAGCCAGAGTTCCCAGGCGGTCGCCGATCCGAATACTAACGTTGTTGCTTATCTTCGGTGATCGGACGAGAACGGCTGTTTTTTTTTTTTTTTTTTTTTAATTTATGTATTTAGTTAGTTTTTCGAATTTAGCGCCGCTACAAAACAGTTGGCTCTGACGCGTTTCAAGGACACATCTGTCGATTCGTAGTGTTTCGTTAATTCCAACGACTTCCTAGCACTCTTCCTCCGCGCATTCTTGCTCAAACTGAGTTCATTACTGCAATTTCGTGTCTTACGTTTAGTACAGTACTTTAAAATGCTTGTGGAAGCATCTTTGTCACACCTGAAAGTTAGTATGAAAAAGAGGGCTGGCAGGTGTAGCGACGCAAAAATTAAAAAATGAGATAGAGCCAACAGCACCCGGTGTTCCCAGGCGGTCACCCATCCAAGTACTAACCGGGCCCGATGTTGCTTAACTTCGGTGATCGGACGAGAACCGGTGTATTTTTTTTTTTTTTTTTTTTTTTTTTTTTTTTTTCTTTTCTTTTTTTTTTTTTTTTTTTTTTTTTTTTTTTTCTCTTTTCTTCTTATTTTTTTTTTCTTTTTTTTTTTTTTTTTTTTTTTTTTTTTTTTTTTTTTTTTTCTTTTTTTTTTTTATTTTTTTATTTGTTCTTTGTTTTATTTTTTTCTTTTTTTTATCTTTTTTTTTTTTTTTAAAACTGGAACCTCATCCTATTACTCAGTTACTCTCTTTCTGTAACTTTATCCATTTTATTACTTTTTCCAAAAATAGTCTTACGTATACTAGTTTACAGGCTGGCACATAACAAAGATAGACAAATGAATGGAGACTGGTTATATTTCACCAGCTAACACTAACTATATATCTAAACTTAATTTGATAAACCTGCGCGTAAGACGCAAATAAGGTCAGTGTGCGTATCATCAAAGCTCAATTGCGAGACTGAAAGACCATTGATACAAATAAAAGGGGCTCGGAATCATCTTACAGTTGTTTCGCATACGCATGATGCAATGCAGATGATAAAAAATTAGCAAAATATTCTTTGTGTTTATTACTATTTTTGATCTTACAATATTGGTCCCAAATATGAGTCAAAAAGGTGAGCCCATCGTGAATTTGCCGGTCAATAAGGGCGTAAACAGTATGGCCCAACAACCACACAGCAGTATTGTGTTTTGGCCGCGGGAAATATTTGAAATCAGGTACAATGACACTATCGACTGAGACGTGCGCCGGAGTAGTTCGCGTGATGAGAGCCACCATTATCTGGCAAGTCCTCCACACATCGGAAGCAGCTTGGCATTGCAGACGGTGTTCTCTGGTGTCAGGCATGCCACATCTGCTACAGTTGGGGGAGGCAAGAAGTTGAATATCGGCTAAACGCTGATTGGTAGGCAGTGTGTTGTTGACTAGTTTGTACCACAGCGCAGACACGTCGGACGGCAGAATACTGCTATTAACATTTGACCACACCTGCTTCCAGTTAACAGTAGGTAAGCGGACTTCCAATTTACTAGGGGGGGGTTGTCCCATCAATTCAATATAGAGTTGCCGTGCTGTCCTGTGTGGATTCGTGGCCGTGCGGAGGACGTAGCTTTTATTTAGAATATAGTCTCGTACAAAGGACATACGGTAAGGGATGTTGGCCACCGATACTGGGGCGCTTTCAGATTCTGGCCGATAGATTTCTAGCAGGGATGCTGTCGATCCATCGGGAAAGCCGGCCTGCATTTCAGCGGTGCGGTTGACGAGCAACGCTGCACATTTGCGACTGAAGTCTACTAGCCCGAGTCCTCCATGTGACGGGTCCAAGACACAAACTGCTGCTCGCACTTTAAAAATTTCGTGGCGCCAGAGTAGCCAGTATACTGCCTGAGATATAGCGCGTCCTATTTGTTTTGGCACGCTAAGCAACTGCGCCATATACCACGCCTTGGAGAGAATAAAGGAATTGATTAGTTTGACTTTCTGGTGCAAGTTAAGGTGTCGGGTTGCGTGGCATTTGCAGAGGCCCTTAATGGAGTTGAGAATTCTTCTCCAATTTCGTGCTTGCATATGCTGTGGGCACGCAGTTATGTCTAGACCCAATACTTGATGGTCTCTCACTATTCTGTACCATGGGCGGACAATATCGGTGGCTAGCAGACCCAGTGGAAGTAGAACAGTTTTATTAGTATTTATCGCTGCTCCAGACGCACTTTCATACTGATGAAGGGAGGCGCGTATCGAGTCTATGTCTGCTGTGTGGTCAATGAAAGCGCCTACGTCATCTGCGTATGCCACACATTTAAAGGAAGCATTGTGTATTTGTACACCTTTTGACGTCCTGCCTATTGTTCTGAGAAGCGGGTCTATGGCGATCACGAATAAGAACATTGACAGCGGACACCCTTGCCTGACAGAGCGGCAGATAGGTATCGGTTTAGTTTGCCATCCGTTTAATGTGACTATTGATCTTGCTCCCGTGAGAATATTTTCAATAATTTTGATAAATTCTCGGCCGAATCCCATTTTTGTCATGACCTGTAGCAAGTATTTGTGGCTTATGCGATCGAAAGCGTTCGCAAAGTCAATGGATAGAATAGCTGTCGATAATTTATGGACTGCCGTGTGAGCTACTATGTCTCGGTATAAGGACGCTGCGTGGAAAATATTGTGGTGTGTTACTCCGCACGTTTGGTAAGAGCTGATAGCTTTGTTCATGACTGGCTTCATCTTTGCTGCAAGGCACCTTGCAACGATTTTGTAGTCAGTATTGAGTAACGTGATGGGCCGGAAATCTTGGACGCGACATGTATGTTGCGTTTTTGGGACGAGCACAACTCGACCTTCCAGAAATTTTGCGGGAATATCGATGCCACGAATTACTTCATTTACTATGTCGGTGAGTTTTTGCCCAAAGATGTCCCAGTAGACCTGATAGAATTCGGTTGGCAGGCCATCAGGTCCCGGCGACTTTCCTTTAGAGCACGATTGTACAATAGGTTTTGTGTTCTGTACTGTCATCTCTGCTATCAACTGTTCTCGGTCCGCGTTCGTAATGTCAGTCTGCAGGTCGCATAACAAATTATTTAGCGCTACGTCGTCTGTCGCAACGTCTCGAAATAAGTCCGTGTAATGGGCTGTAATATGTTGGAGAATGTCTATTTTCCGCGTAAGGCGCTCGCCCGACGCAGTTGTTATCGATTCTACATGTTTACGCCTTGCCCGTGTTTTTTCACGCGCGAGATGATAGGACGACGGTTCTTCGTCGTCCAGAGCGCACAAGGCGCGACTTCGGACCAAAATTCCTTTTGCCTTTTCGTTATGTATACGGAGAATCTTTGCTTTAATACGATTTAAGCGAAGGCGGAGATTTTCATTTGGTCCGACGGGGGCGTTTAACGCGTCTTTGAGGCATTGTTGGTAAAATTCTGTTGTGCGCTGCGTCCAGAAGGCTACCTCCTGGCTATAACATTGAGCAATCATCCTAATTTGCGGCTTTGCGTAGAAAGTCCACCACTCTAGTGCTGAGCTGTAGTTTTTCTCTTTCTGCAGGCAAAGCTGCCATACAGATTGCATTTTCGAGCGGAAGTCTGCCGCGGCAAGATGTTTCGTATTAAGCTTCCACAACCTGGGAGTAGGTGTTTCATTTGTACGCTGTAGGTGAATGGCAGTAACATAACCGCAATGGTCGCTAAACGCGACAGGGATGATGTCTACGCTATTTAGGTTGTTTGCAATCTGTTGAGAGACGTATATGCGGTCTATCCTGCTTGCTCCACTATTGTATATGTGCGTGTACTGCGTTGTATGTGGGTGGAGGAGACGCCACGTGTCTCGCAGATCTTTGGCGGTCAACAGTTTCACTAATTCAGGACACATAGTGGCCGTAGGGTGCTGGTCGGATGAGTGTGTTACACAGTTAAAATCGCCACCGAGAATTATTGGACGTGTGGTATCAAACAAGGGAACTATCTCGTGATTGAAAAATGCTGCGCGCATTCGTCTATTATCTGTCCCTGAGGGGGCGTAAATATTGATAAATCTCATGCTTTGTATATTGCACGCAATTGCGCGTCCGCTTGGCAACGTTTGGACATTGTCTGGCTCTAGGGAATTTTTATATAAAATCGCGGTACCGCATTTTATATTATTGTTAATGTTATAAATAACATCATATCCATTTATGTTATTGAGGATGTTTGCGGTAACTTCCTGAAGGAATATTATGTCAAAACGACTGTAATGTACAAAATCGACTAGGGATAAAATTTTGTGCACTGCAGAAATCCCGTTTATATTTAAGGTAAGAATAGATAAATCTTTTATTTGCGTATGACAGGCAGGCATTGGAAGTGGAGAAAGAAACAGAGAAACATTAGCTACGGGAGACGGGTTATAAATGGAGATAATTCATTCTGCGAATGGTTTGTTTTGTATGTGACGAGTATTGCAACTAAATTTTCAAACGAGTTTATACTCAAACATCTTCGGACCAAACAGTACTGCGTTGTTGATCTGAGCGGGGAGGATCATTGTTGGTTTCCATCGGTACGTGCGTATGTGGCGAATCGATTTGCATGGCATGGACGGCACGAATGTCGTCCGTCGGGACGTGGGCTGTGTGCCGAGCACGACATTCGTGCATTTCCTCTGCCTTTCTTTTAATTGGCGCTGATAATACAGCCTCAGTTGCGAGCGGTTGTACGCTGATTTCTTTCTCTTGCTTATTTAGAAATTCCCTTAGATGTCGAACAGTTGCGTCGCGCCGGCGATCTGCTTCTGTTTCATGCGACGCAACAGGGGCGACAGTCACAGGGCATTGTTGATCGGATTTAGAACTTACATCCGAAATTCCGTTTCCACGTCCGCGTCGATGTTTCCTTTTCGAAGATTTATTCGGTGAATGGCTCACCGATCTCCTACTCGGGGATGGACTGGGGTCTTTACGTGAAACACGCTTTTCTGAGGGGACAGCAGCAGGGCTGCGTCCACTCTCTGAATTTTGCGTGTTGGTCGGAAAAATATCTGATTCAGTATCGTCACTTTTTGGCGGCTCTGGGTGAACGTCAGCCACAACCGTAACGTTTGTCACATTATTGCGGAGAGAATTTTCTGGAATGACGGCTTTTTCATCAATTTCTGTTATGTCCATGACATTGTCCGTGTTCGCCGGGGTCGCAGCCGATTCGCACGCAGCCTCTGTCACAGGGAGTGACGAGGGTCGAATCGGAGCAACACCCAACGCTACAGACGCATACGAAATTTTCTGCGTTTGTGCGCTATCACCGCCGAGCGGGAGCTGCACAGGGCGACGTCTGTTCGGACAATTTTGTCGAAAATGATCTGTTGCATTGCAGTACGAGCACGTCTGTGGCTGTCCATTGTATGATATAAAAGCCCTGTAACCGCCTATGACAAGAAAGGACGGGATGTGCTGTTTCAGTTCAATAAGAACACTTCTTACTCCGTTGTAAACTTGTAGTCGGAAACCACTACCCCATTTCTCATTCGTCACTGAAAGCACATTCCCATACGGCATGAGACCACGAGCGATCATTTGCGTAGGTATTTCAAAGGGAAGATTGAAAATACGAACTTGACGAATACCGTAACCCGCGTGGCACACGGTCACGTCGCAAACGCTTCCGTCACGATATTTAAACTTGCGTTTTCCACCGTTTTCCTGCACGATCTTTTCGCACATTTCCGGATCATTGAATTTCATAAACAGGGTTCCGGTAATAAAGTCCCACTGGACTCCGTACGTTTCGGTGTCGGTAAGACCGAGTTCGTCAATAATCCAGTCGTGAGCCTCGTATGCCGTAGGGCGTACAGCTTCCTTGTCGAAAATAACGTTCAATGTGTTCGATCTGTTTACGTTTTCCATTTTCAAACCGTTACTCAACAACTACGCAAAAAAACGCGCAAAAATGAGAAACTCGACAGCGGAACGCAACGCGGCGATGCCAACAGAGCGGCCGCTAGCCGTGCACTGACGAGCTATCAGAGGGCGGCTGAGCAAGATAACTGACAGTCGTAATTGAAACAGCATCTCTGGGCACAGACGTAGTATACACGGCTGCCGATTGCTTAACTTCGGTGATCGGACGAGAACCGGTGTATTCAACATGGTATGGCCGTTGGCGTCCTTATAATGTGGCCGCACGGCAGAGGAAGCCTTCGCCCCTTCTCCCAACACACGCAATCGCCGTTTTCCGTGGCACATTTGACGCAAAGCACGTCCTTCCACCGCCACGTGGGTGACACGCACAACACAGGCTGCTCGTTGCGCCGCCTGTCATTTCTTGTTATCCGGCGCAGGGCCGGGCGTCGGGCGGGGGGGGGGGGGGGGGGCTGCGCGGGGTGTGGCAGTGTCCTGCTGGACCGGCGGAAGCTTTCTCACCTGGCTGACACGCGCCGCGCTTCCAGAAATTTGCGTAATTTGCGCGTTGCATCCTCGCCTGTCGTGTCCCCTCCCCTTCCCTTCCGTCCCGACTTTGCTCGACTGCCGCTCGCTGCCGCTCGGGTCGCGCTCCATATGACCGCACAAGCACGACAAACATCTGCGAGATGGGCGCGGGCCGAACCGGCGTGTCCGAGACGCCGTGTGCGGCCGTTCGGAGCTACTAGAGTAGAGCAGCGCTGCGCTGGAAAGGTGCGAAAACACGGACAGAGGACACAGGAGGTTCAACAAAGCATCCATCTCCTCTAGAGGCGAAAGATAAATTTTTGTTTACAAATTTGCAGATGTGCACTGCTACAAAACAATATGCCCGGACGTGTTTCACAACATTTCTGTCGTTTCATACTGTTTCGTTATTTGCAGACACACTTTGCTAATCTTCCTTGGCACACTCTTCTTCAAACGGAGTTCCTTAATATCGCATCTTACGATAGTTTAAAATCAGTATGGACGCATCTTCGTCACACAAGAAAGGTAGCATGAAAAGAGGGCTGGCAGGGGTAGCGACAAAAAAGCAAAAAATGAAGACAGCCAGAGTTCCCAGGCGGTCGCCGATCCGAATACTAACGTTGTTGCTTATCTTCGGTGATCGGACGAGAACGGCTGTTTTTTTTTTTTTTTTTTTTTAATTTATGTATTTAGTTAGTTTTTCGAATTTAGCGCCGCTACAAAACAGTTGGCTCTGACGCGTTTCAAGGACACATCTGTCGATTCGTAGTGTTTCGTTAATTCCAACGACTTCCTAGCACTCTTCCTCCGCGCATTCTTGCTCAAACTGAGTTCATTACTGCAATTTCGTGTCTTACGTTTAGTACAGTACTTTAAAATGCTTGTGGAAGCATCTTTGTCACACCTGAAAGTTAGTATGAAAAAGAGGGCTGGCAGGTGTAGCGACGCAAAAATTAAAAAATGAGATAGAGCCAACAGCACCCGGTGTTCCCAGGCGGTCACCCATCCAAGTACTAACCGGGCCCGATGTTGCTTAACTTCGGTGATCGGACGAGAACCGGTGTATTCAACATGGTATGGCCGTTGGCGTCCTTATAATGTGGCCGCACGGCAGAGGAAGCCTTCGCCCCTTCTCCCAACACACGCAATCGCCGTTTTCCGTGGCACATTTGACGCAAAGCACGTCCTTCCACCGCCACGTGGGTGACACGCACAACACAGGCTGCTCGTTGCGCCGCCTGTCATTTCTTGTTATCCGGCGCAGGGCCGGGCGTCGGGCGGGGGGAGGGGGGGCCTGCGCGGGGTGTGGCAGTGTCCTGCTGGACCGGCGGAAGCTTTCTCACCTGGCTGACACGCGCCGCGCTTCCAGAAATTTGCGTAATTTGCGCGTTGCATCCTCGCCTGTCGTGTCCCCTCCCCTTCCCTTCCGTCCCGACTTTGCTCGACTGCCGCTCGCTGCCGCTCGGGTCGCGCTCCATATGACCGCACAAGCACGACAAACATCTGCGAGATGGGCGCGGGCCGAACCGGCGTGTCCGAGACGCCGTGTGCGGCCGTTCGGAGCTACTAGAGTAGAGCAGCGCTGCGCTGGAAAGGTGCGAAAACACGGACAGAGGACACAGGAGGTTCAACAAAGCATCCATCTCCTCTAGAGGCGAAAGATAAATTTTTGTTTACAAATTTGCAGATGTGCACTGCTACAAAACAATATGCCCGGACGTGTTTCACAACATTTCTGTCGTTTCATACTGTTTCGTTATTTGCAGACACACTTTGCTAATCTTCCTTGGCACACTCTTCTTCAAACGGAGTTCCTTAATATCGCATCTTACGATAGTTTAAAATCAGTATGGACGCATCTTCGTCACACAAGAAAGGTAGCATGAAAAGAGGGCTGGCAGGGGTAGCGACAAAAAAGCAAAAAATGAAGACAGCCAGAGTTCCCAGGCGGTCGCCGATCCGAATACTAACGTTGTTGCTTATCTTCGGTGATCGGACGAGAACGGCTGTTTTTTTTTTTTTTTTTTTTTAATTTATGTATTTAGTTAGTTTTTCGAATTTAGCGCCGCTACAAAACAGTTGGCTCTGACGCGTTTCAAGGACACATCTGTCGATTCGTAGTGTTTCGTTAATTCCAACGACTTCCTAGCACTCTTCCTCCGCGCATTCTTGCTCAAACTGAGTTCATTACTGCAATTTCGTGTCTTACGTTTAGTACAGTACTTTAAAATGCTTGTGGAAGCATCTTTGTCACACCTGAAAGTTAGTATGAAAAAGAGGGCTGGCAGGTGTAGCGACGCAAAAATTAAAAAATGAGATAGAGCCAACAGCACCCGGTGTTCCCAGGCGGTCACCCATCCAAGTACTAACCGGGCCCGATGTTGCTTAACTTCGGTGATCGGACGAGAACCGGTGTATTCAACATGGTATGGCCGTTGGCGTCCTTATAATGTGGCCGCACGGCAGAGGAAGCCTTCGCCCCTTCTCCCAACACACGCAATCGCCGTTTTCCGTGGCACATTTGACGCAAAGCACGTCCTTCCACCGCCACGTGGGTGACACGCACAACACAGGCTGCTCGTTGCGCCGCCTGTCATTTCTTGTTATCCGGCGCAGGGCCGGGCGTCGGGCGGGGGGAGGGGGGGCCTGCGCGGGGTGTGGCAGTGTCCTGCTGGACCGGCGGAAGCTTTCTCACCTGGCTGACACGCGCCGCGCTTCCAGAAATTTGCGTAATTTGCGCGTTGCATCCTCGCCTGTCGTGTCCCCTCCCCTTCCCTTCCGTCCCGACTTTGCTCGACTGCCGCTCGCTGCCGCTCGG
The DNA here is from genome assembly GCF_021461385.2 of Schistocerca piceifrons. NCBI lineage: Eukaryota > Metazoa > Arthropoda > Insecta > Orthoptera > Acrididae > Schistocerca > Schistocerca piceifrons. The sequence continues at coordinate 54,294 of NW_025728779.1, read as the reverse complement.
GTCGCGCTCCATATGACCGCACAAGCACGACAAACATCTGCGAGATGGGCGCGGGCCGAACCGGCGTGTCCGAGACGCCGTGTGCGGCCGTTCGGAGCTACTAGAGTAGAGCAGCGCTGCGCTGGAAAGGTGCGAAAACACGGACAGAGGACACAGGAGGTTCAACAAAGCATCCATCTCCTCTAGAGGCGAAAGATAAATTTTTGTTTACAAATTTGCAGATGTGCACTGCTACAAAACAATATGCCCGGACGTGTTTCACAACATTTCTGTCGTTTCATACTGTTTCGTTATTTGCAGACACACTTTGCTAATCTTCCTTGGCACACTCTTCTTCAAACGGAGTTCCTTAATATCGCATCTTACGATAGTTTAAAATCAGTATGGACGCATCTTCGTCACACAAGAAAGGTAGCATGAAAAGAGGGCTGGCAGGGGTAGCGACAAAAAAGCAAAAAATGAAGACAGCCAGAGTTCCCAGGCGGTCGCCGATCCGAATACTAACGTTGTTGCTTATCTTCGGTGATCGGACGAGAACGGCTGTTTTTTTTTTTTTTTTTTTTTAATTTATGTATTTAGTTAGTTTTTCGAATTTAGCGCCGCTACAAAACAGTTGGCTCTGACGCGTTTCAAGGACACATCTGTCGATTCGTAGTGTTTCGTTAATTCCAACGACTTCCTAGCACTCTTCCTCCGCGCATTCTTGCTCAAACTGAGTTCATTACTGCAATTTCGTGTCTTACGTTTAGTACAGTACTTTAAAATGCTTGTGGAAGCATCTTTGTCACACCTGAAAGTTAGTATGAAAAAGAGGGCTGGCAGGTGTAGCGACGCAAAAATTAAAAAATGAGATAGAGCCAACAGCACCCGGTGTTCCCAGGCGGTCACCCATCCAAGTACTAACCGGGCCCGATGTTGCTTAACTTCGGTGATCGGACGAGAACCGGTGTATTTTTTTTTTTTTTCTTTTCTTTTTTTTTTTTTTTTTTTTTTTTTTTTTTTTTCTCTTTTCTTCTTATTTTTTTTTTCTTTTTTTTTTTTTTTTTTTTTTTTTTTTTTTTTTTTTTTTTTTTTTCTTTTTTTTTTTTATTTTTTTATTTGTTCTTTGTTTTATTTTTTTCTTTTTTTTATCTTTTTTTTTTTTTTTTTAAAACTGGAACCTCATCCTATTACTCAGTTACTCTCTTTCTGTAACTTTATCCATTTTATTACTTTTTCCAAAAATAGTCTTACGTATACTAGTTTACAGGCTGGCACATAACAAAGATAGACAAATGAATGGAGACTGGTTATATTTCACCAGCTAACACTAACTATATATCTAAACTTAATTTGATAAACCTGCGCGTAAGACGCAAATAAGGTCAGTGTGCGTATCATCAAAGCTCAATTGCGAGACTGAAAGACCATTGATACAAATAAAAGGGGCTCGGAATCATCTTACAGTTGTTTCGCATACGCATGATGCAATGCAGATGATAAAAAATTAGCAAAATATTCTTTGTGTTTATTACTATTTTTGATCTTACAATATTGGTCCCAAATATGAGTCAAAAAGGTGAGCCCATCGTGAATTTGCCGGTCAATAAGGGCGTAAACAGTATGGCCCAACAACCACACAGCAGTATTGTGTTTTGGCCGCGGGAAATATTTGAAATCAGGTACAATGACACTATCGACTGAGACGTGCGCCGGAGTAGTTCGCGTGATGAGAGCCACCATTATCTGGCAAGTCCTCCACACATCGGAAGCAGCTTGGCATTGCAGACGGTGTTCTCTGGTGTCAGGCATGCCACATCTGCTACAGTTGGGGGAGGCAAGAAGTTGAATATCGGCTAAACGCTGATTGGTAGGCAGTGTGTTGTTGACTAGTTTGTACCACAGCGCAGACACGTCGGACGGCAGAATACTGCTATTAACATTTGACCACACCTGCTTCCAGTTAACAGTAGGTAAGCGGACTTCCAATTTACTAGGGGGGGGTTGTCCCATCAATTCAATATAGAGTTGCCGTGCTGTCCTGTGTGGATTCGTGGCCGTGCGGAGGACGTAGCTTTTATTTAGAATATAGTCTCGTACAAAGGACATACGGTAAGGGATGTTGGCCACCGATACTGGGGCGCTTTCAGATTCTGGCCGATAGATTTCTAGCAGGGATGCTGTCGATCCATCGGGAAAGCCGGCCTGCATTTCAGCGGTGCGGTTGACGAGCAACGCTGCACATTTGCGACTGAAGTCTACTAGCCCGAGTCCTCCATGTGACGGGTCCAAGACACAAACTGCTGCTCGCACTTTAAAAATTTCGTGGCGCCAGAGTAGCCAGTATACTGCCTGAGATATAGCGCGTCCTATTTGTTTTGGCACGCTAAGCAACTGCGCCATATACCACGCCTTGGAGAGAATAAAGGAATTGATTAGTTTGACTTTCTGGTGCAAGTTAAGGTGTCGGGTTGCGTGGCATTTGCAGAGGCCCTTAATGGAGTTGAGAATTCTTCTCCAATTTCGTGCTTGCATATGCTGTGGGCACGCAGTTATGTCTAGACCCAATACTTGATGGTCTCTCACTATTCTGTACCATGGGCGGACAATATCGGTGGCTAGCAGACCCAGTGGAAGTAGAACAGTTTTATTAGTATTTATCGCTGCTCCAGACGCACTTTCATACTGATGAAGGGAGGCGCGTATCGAGTCTATGTCTGCTGTGTGGTCAATGAAAGCGCCTACGTCATCTGCGTATGCCACACATTTAAAGGAAGCATTGTGTATTTGTACACCTTTTGACGTCCTGCCTATTGTTCTGAGAAGCGGGTCTATGGCGATCACGAATAAGAACATTGACAGCGGACACCCTTGCCTGACAGAGCGGCAGATAGGTATCGGTTTAGTTTGCCATCCGTTTAATGTGACTATTGATCTTGCTCCCGTGAGAATATTTTCAATAATTTTGATAAATTCTCGGCCGAATCCCATTTTTGTCATGACCTGTAGCAAGTATTTGTGGCTTATGCGATCGAAAGCGTTCGCAAAGTCAATGGATAGAATAGCTGTCGATAATTTATGGACTGCCGTGTGAGCTACTATGTCTCGGTATAAGGACGCTGCGTGGAAAATATTGTGGTGTGTTACTCCGCACGTTTGGTAAGAGCTGATAGCTTTGTTCATGACTGGCTTCATCTTTGCTGCAAGGCACCTTGCAACGATTTTGTAGTCAGTATTGAGTAACGTGATGGGCCGGAAATCTTGGACGCGACATGTATGTTGCGTTTTTGGGACGAGCACAACTCGACCTTCCAGAAATTTTGCGGGAATATCGATGCCACGAATTACTTCATTTACTATGTCGGTGAGTTTTTGCCCAAAGATGTCCCAGTAGACCTGATAGAATTCGGTTGGCAGGCCATCAGGTCCCGGCGACTTTCCTTTAGAGCACGATTGTACAATAGGTTTTGTGTTCTGTACTGTCATCTCTGCTATCAACTGTTCTCGGTCCGCGTTCGTAATGTCAGTCTGCAGGTCGCATAACAAATTATTTAGCGCTACGTCGTCTGTCGCAACGTCTCGAAATAAGTCCGTGTAATGGGCTGTAATATGTTGGAGAATGTCTATTTTCCGCGTAAGGCGCTCGCCCGACGCAGTTGTTATCGATTCTACATGTTTACGCCTTGCCCGTGTTTTTTCACGCGCGAGATGATAGGACGACGGTTCTTCGTCGTCCAGAGCGCACAAGGCGCGACTTCGGACCAAAATTCCTTTTGCCTTTTCGTTATGTATACGGAGAATCTTTGCTTTAATACGATTTAAGCGAAGGCGGAGATTTTCATTTGGTCCGACGGGGGCGTTTAACGCGTCTTTGAGGCATTGTTGGTAAAATTCTGTTGTGCGCTGCGTCCAGAAGGCTACCTCCTGGCTATAACATTGAGCAATCATCCTAATTTGCGGCTTTGCGTAGAAAGTCCACCACTCTAGTGCTGAGCTGTAGTTTTTCTCTTTCTGCAGGCAAAGCTGCCATACAGATTGCATTTTCGAGCGGAAGTCTGCCGCGGCAAGATGTTTCGTATTAAGCTTCCACAACCTGGGAGTAGGTGTTTCATTTGTACGCTGTAGGTGAATGGCAGTAACATAACCGCAATGGTCGCTAAACGCGACAGGGATGATGTCTACGCTATTTAGGTTGTTTGCAATCTGTTGAGAGACGTATATGCGGTCTATCCTGCTTGCTCCACTATTGTATATGTGCGTGTACTGCGTTGTATGTGGGTGGAGGAGACGCCACGTGTCTCGCAGATCTTTGGCGGTCAACAGTTTCACTAATTCAGGACACATAGTGGCCGTAGGGTGCTGGTCGGATGAGTGTGTTACACAGTTAAAATCGCCACCGAGAATTATTGGACGTGTGGTATCAAACAAGGGAACTATCTCGTGATTGAAAAATGCTGCGCGCATTCGTCTATTATCTGTCCCTGAGGGGGCGTAAATATTGATAAATCTCATGCTTTGTATATTGCACGCAATTGCGCGTCCGCTTGGCAACGTTTGGACATTGTCTGGCTCTAGGGAATTTTTATATAAAATCGCGGTACCGCATTTTATATTATTGTTAATGTTATAAATAACATCATATCCATTTATGTTATTGAGGATGTTTGCGGTAACTTCCTGAAGGAATATTATGTCAAAACGACTGTAATGTACAAAATCGACTAGGGATAAAATTTTGTGCACTGCAGAAATCCCGTTTATATTTAAGGTAAGAATAGATAAATCTTTTATTTGCGTATGACAGGCAGGCATTGGAAGTGGAGAAAGAAACAGAGAAACATTAGCTACGGGAGACGGGTTATAAATGGAGATAATTCATTCTGCGAATGGTTTGTTTTGTATGTGACGAGTATTGCAACTAAATTTTCAAACGAGTTTATACTCAAACATCTTCGGACCAAACAGTACTGCGTTGTTGATCTGAGCGGGGAGGATCATTGTTGGTTTCCATCGGTACGTGCGTATGTGGCGAATCGATTTGCATGGCATGGACGGCACGAATGTCGTCCGTCGGGACGTGGGCTGTGTGCCGAGCACGACATTCGTGCATTTCCTCTGCCTTTCTTTTAATTGGCGCTGATAATACAGCCTCAGTTGCGAGCGGTTGTACGCTGATTTCTTTCTCTTGCTTATTTAGAAATTCCCTTAGATGTCGAACAGTTGCGTCGCGCCGGCGATCTGCTTCTGTTTCATGCGACGCAACAGGGGCGACAGTCACAGGGCATTGTTGATCGGATTTAGAACTTACATCCGAAATTCCGTTTCCACGTCCGCGTCGATGTTTCCTTTTCGAAGATTTATTCGGTGAATGGCTCACCGATCTCCTACTCGGGGATGGACTGGGGTCTTTACGTGAAACACGCTTTTCTGAGGGGACAGCAGCAGGGCTGCGTCCACTCTCTGAATTTTGCGTGTTGGTCGGAAAAATATCTGATTCAGTATCGTCACTTTTTGGCGGCTCTGGGTGAACGTCAGCCACAACCGTAACGTTTGTCACATTATTGCGGAGAGAATTTTCTGGAATGACGGCTTTTTCATCAATTTCTGTTATGTCCATGACATTGTCCGTGTTCGCCGGGGTCGCAGCCGATTCGCACGCAGCCTCTGTCACAGGGAGTGACGAGGGTCGAATCGGAGCAACACCCAACGCTACAGACGCATACGAAATTTTCTGCGTTTGTGCGCTATCACCGCCGAGCGGGAGCTGCACAGGGCGACGTCTGTTCGGACAATTTTGTCGAAAATGATCTGTTGCATTGCAGTACGAGCACGTCTGTGGCTGTCCATTGTATGATATAAAAGCCCTGTAACCGCCTATGACAAGAAAGGACGGGATGTGCTGTTTCAGTTCAATAAGAACACTTCTTACTCCGTTGTAAACTTGTAGTCGGAAACCACTACCCCATTTCTCATTCGTCACTGAAAGCACATTCCCATACGGCATGAGACCACGAGCGATCATTTGCGTAGGTATTTCAAAGGGAAGATTGAAAATACGAACTTGACGAATACCGTAACCCGCGTGGCACACGGTCACGTCGCAAACGCTTCCGTCACGATATTTAAACTTGCGTTTTCCACCGTTTTCCTGCACGATCTTTTCGCACATTTCCGGATCATTGAATTTCATAAACAGGGTTCCGGTAATAAAGTCCCACTGGACTCCGTACGTTTCGGTGTCGGTAAGACCGAGTTCGTCAATAATCCAGTCGTGAGCCTCGTATGCCGTAGGGCGTACAGCTTCCTTGTCGAAAATAACGTTCAATGTGTTCGATCTGTTTACGTTTTCCATTTTCAAACCGTTACTCAACAACTACGCAAAAAAAACGCGCAAAAATGAGAAACTCGACAGCGGAACGCAACGCGGCGATGCCAACAGAGCGGCCGCTAGCCGTGCACTGACGAGCTATCAGAGGGCGGCTGAGCAAGATAACTGACAGTCGTAATTGAAACAGCATCTCTGGGCACAGACGTAGTATACACGGCTGCCGATTGCTTAACTTCGGTGATCGGACGAGAACCGGTGTATTCAACATGGTATGGCCGTTGGCGTCCTTATAATGTGGCCGCACGGCAGAGGAAGCCTTCGCCCCTTCTCCCAACACACGCAATCGCCGTTTTCCGTGGCACATTTGACGCAAAGCACGTCCTTCCACCGCCACGTGGGTGACACGCACAACACAGCTGCTCGTTGCGCCGCCTGTCATTTCTTGTTATCCGGCACAGGGCCGGGCGTCGGGCGGGGGGGGGGGGGGGCTGCGCGGGGTGTGGCAGTGTCCTGCTGGACCGGCGGAAGCTTTCTCACCTGGCTGACACGCGCCGCGCTTCCAGAAATTTGCGTAATTTGCGCGTTGCATCCTCGCCTGTCGTGTCCCCTCCCCTTCCCTTCCGTCCCGACTTGTCCAGACTTTGCTCGACTGCCGCTCGCTGCCGCTCGGGTCGCGCTCCATATGACCGCACAAGCACGACAAACATCTGCGAGATGGGCGCGGGCCGAACCGGCGTGTCCGAGACGCCGTGTGCGGCCGTTCGGAGCTACTAGAGTAGAGCAGCGCTGCGCTGGAAAGGTGCGAAAACACGGACAGAGGACACAGGAGGTTCAACAAAGCATCCATCTCCTCTAGAGGCGAAAGATAAATTTTTGTTTACAAATTTGCAGATGTGCACTGCTACAAAACAATATGCCCGGACGTGTTTCACAACATTTCTGTCGTTTCATACTGTTTCGTTATTTGCAGACACACTTTGCTAATCTTCCTTGGCACACTCTTCTTCAAACGGAGTTCCTTAATATCGCATCTTACGATAGTTTAAAATCAGTATGGACGCATCTTCGTCACACAAGAAAGGTAGCATGAAAAGAGGGCTGGCAGGGGTAGCGACAAAAAAGCAAAAAATGAAGACAGCCAGAGTTCCCAGGCGGTCGCCGATCCGAATACTAACGTTGTTGCTTATCTTCGGTGATCGGACGAGAACGGCTGTTTTTTTTATTTTTTTTATTTATGTATTTAGTTAGTTTTTCGAATTTAGCGCCGCTACAAAACAGTTGGCTCTGACGCGTTTCAAGGACACATCTGTCGATTCGTAGTGTTTCGTTAATTCCAACGACTTCCTAGCACTCTTCCTCCGCGCATTCTTGCTCAAACTGAGTTCATTACTGCAATTTCGTGTCTTACATTTAGTACAGTACTTTAAAATGCTTGTGGAAGCATCTTTGTCACACCTGAAAGTTAGTATGAAAAAGAGGGCTGGCAGGTGTAGCGACGCAAAAATTAAAAAATGAGATAGAGCCAACAGCACCCGGTGTTCCCAGGCGGTCACCCATCCAAGTACTAACCGGGCCCGATGTTGCTTAACTTCGGTGATCGGACGAGAACCGGTGTATTCAACATGGTATGGCCGTTGGCGTCCTTATAATGTGGCCGCACGGCAGAGGAAGCCTTCGCCCCTTCTCCCAACACACGCAATCGCCGTTTTCCGTGGCACATTTGACGCAAAGCACGTCCTTCCACCGCCACGTGGGTGACACGCACAACACAGCTGCTCGTTGCGCCGCCTGTCATTTCTTGTTATCCGGCACAGGGCCGGGCGTCGGGCGGGGGGGGGGGGGGGCTGCGCGGGGTGTGGCAGTGTCCTGCTGGACCGGCGGAAGCTTTCTCACCTGGCTGACACGCGCCGCGCTTCCAGAAATTTGCGTAATTTGCGCGTTGCATCCTCGCCTGTCGTGTCCCCTCCCCTTCCCTTCCGTCCCGACTTGTCCAGACTTTGCTCGACTGCCGCTCGCTGCCGCTCGGGTCGCGCTCCATATGACCGCACAAGCACGACAAACATCTGCGAGATGGGCGCGGGCCGAACCGGCGTGTCCGAGACGCCGTGTGCGGCCGTTCGGAGCTACTAGAGTAGAGCAGCGCTGCGCTGGAAAGGTGCGAAAACACGGACAGAGGACACAGGAGGTTCAACAAAGCATCCATCTCCTCTAGAGGCGAAAGATAAATTTTTGTTTACAAATTTGCAGATGTGCACTGCTACAAAACAATATGCCCGGACGTGTTTCACAACATTTCTGTCGTTTCATACTGTTTCGTTATTTGCAGACACACTTTGCTAATCTTCCTTGGCACACTCTTCTTCAAACGGAGTTCCTTAATATCGCATCTTACGATAGTTTAAAATCAGTATGGACGCATCTTCGTCACACAAGAAAGGTAGCATGAAAAGAGGGCTGGCAGGGGTAGCGACAAAAAAGCAAAAAATGAAGACAGCCAGAGTTCCCAGGCGGTCGCCGATCCGAATACTAACGTTGTTGCTTATCTTCGGTGATCGGACGAGAACGGCTGTTTTTTTTTTTTTTTTTTATTTATGTATTTAGTTAGTTTTTCGAATTTAGCGCCGCTACAAAACAGTTGGCTCTGACGCGTTTCAAGGACACATCTGTCGATTCGTAGTGTTTCGTTAATTCCAACGACTTCCTAGCACTCTTCCTCCGCGCATTCTTGCTCAAACTGAGTTCATTACTGCAATTTCGTGTCTTACATTTAGTACAGTACTTTAAAATGCTTGTGGAAGCATCTTTGTCACACCTGAAAGTTAGTATGAAAAAGAGGGCTGGCAGGTGTAGCGACGCAAAAATTAAAAAATGAGATAGAGCCAACAGCACCCGGTGTTCCCAGGCGGTCACCCATCCAAGTACTAACCGGGCCCGATGTTGCTTAACTTCGGTGATCGGACGAGAACCGGTGTATTCAACATGGTATGGCCGTTGGCGTCCTTATAATGTGGCCGCACGGCAGAGGAAGCCTTCGCCCCTTCTCCCAACACACGCAATCGCCGTTTTCCGTGGCACATTTGACGCAAAGCACGTCCTTCCACCGCCACGTGGGTGACACGCACAACACAGCTGCTCGTTGCGCCGCCTGTCATTTCTTGTTATCCGGCACAGGGCCGGGCGTCGGGCGGGGGGGGGGGGGGCTGCGCGGGGTGTGGCAGTGTCCTGCTGGACCGGCGGAAGCTTTCTCACCTGGCTGACACGCGCCGCGCTTCCAGAAATTTGCGTAATTTGCGCGTTGCATCCTCGCCTGTCGTGTCCCCTCCCCTTCCCTTCCGTCCCGACTTGTCCAGACTTTGCTCGACTGCCGCTCGCTGCCGCTCGGGTCGCGCTCCATATGACCGCACAAGCACGACAAACATCTGCGAGATGGGCGCGGGCCGAACCGGCGTGTCCGAGACGCCGTGTGCGGCCGTTCGGAGCTACTAGAGTAGAGCAGCGCTGCGCTGGAAAGGTGCGAAAACACGGACAGAGGACACAGGAGGTTCAACAAAGCATCCATCTCCTCTAGAGGCGAAAGATAAATTTTTGTTTACAAATTTGCAGATGTGCACTGCTACAAAACAATATGCCCGGACGTGTTTCACAACATTTCTGTCGTTTCATACTGTTTCGTTATTTGCAGACACACTTTGCTAATCTTCCTTGGCACACTCTTCTTCAAACGGAGTTCCTTAATATCGCATCTTACGATAGTTTAAAATCAGTATGGACGCATCTTCGTCACACAAGAAAGGTAGCATGAAAAGAGGGCTGGCAGGGGTAGCGACAAAAAAGCAAAAAATGAAGACAGCCAGAGTTCCCAGGCGGTCGCCGATCCGAATACTAACGTTGTTGCTTATCTTCGGTGATCGGACGAGAACGGCTGTTTTTTTTTTTTTTTTTTATTTATGTATTTAGTTAGTTTTTCGAATTTAGCGCCGCTACAAAACAGTTGGCTCTGACGCGTTTCAAGGACACATCTGTCGATTCGTAGTGTTTCGTTAATTCCAACGACTTCCTAGCACTCTTCCTCCGCGCATTCTTGCTCAAACTGAGTTCATTACTGCAATTTCGTGTCTTACATTTAGTACAGTACTTTAAAATGCTTGTGGAAGCATCTTTGTCACACCTGAAAGTTAGTATGAAAAAGAGGGCTGGCAGGTGTAGCGACGCAAAAATTAAAAAATGAGATAGAGCCAACAGCACCCGGTGTTCCCAGGCGGTCACCCATCCAAGTACTAACCGGGCCCGATGTTGCTTAACTTCGGTGATCGGACGAGAACTTTTTTTTTTTTTTCTTTTTTCTTTTTGTTTTTTTTTTTTTTTTTTTTTTTTTTTTTTTTTTTTTTTTTTTTTTTTTTTTTTTTTGATCGGACGAGAACCGGTGTATTTTTTTTTTTTTTTTTTTTTTTTTTAATGAAGACTAAAACTGGAACCTCATCCTATTACTCAGTTACTGTCTTCCTGTAACTTTGTCCATTTTATTACCTTTTCAAAAATAGTCTTACGTATACTTGTTTACAGACTGGCACATAACAAAGATAGACAAATGAATGGAGACTGGTTATATTTCACCAGCTAACACTAACTATATATCTAAACTTAATTTTCGTAAACCTGCGCGTAAGACGCAAATAAGGTCAGTGTGGGTATCATCAAAGCTCAATTGCGAGACTGAAAGACCATTTATACAAATAAAAGGGGCTCAGAATCATCTTACAGTTGTTTCGCATACGCATGATGCAATGCAGATGATAAGAAATTAGCAAAATATTCTTTGTGTTTATTACTATTTTTGATCTTGCAATATTGGTCCCAAATATGAGTCAAAAAAGTGAGCCCATCGTGTATTTGCCGGTCAATGAGGGCGTAAACAGTGTGGCCCAACAACCACACAGCAGTATTGTGTTTTGGCCGCGGGAAATATTTGAAATCAGGTACAATGACACTATCAACTGAGACGTGCGCCGGAGTAGTTCGCGTGATGAGAGCCACCATTATCTGGCAAGTCCTCCACGCATCGGAAACAGATTGGCATTGCAGGCGGTGTTCTCTGGTGTCAGGCATGCCACATCTGCTACAGTTGGGGGAGGCAAGAAGCTGAATATCGGCTAGACGCTGATTGGTGGGCAGTGTGTTGTTGACTAGTTTATACCATAACGCAGACACATCGGACGGCAGAATACTGCTATTAACATTTGACCACACCTGCTTCCAGTTAACAGTAGGTAAGCGGACTTTCAATTTACTAGGGCGGGGTTGTCCCATCAATTCAATATATAGTTGCCGTGCTGTCCTGTGTGGATTCGTGGCCGTGCGGAGGACGTAGCTTTTATTTAGAATATAGTCTCGTACAAAGGACATACGGTAAGGGATGTTGGCCACCGATACTGGGGCGCTTTCAGATTCTGGCCGATAAATTTCTAGCAGGGATGCTGTCGATCCATCGGGAAAGCCGGCCTGCATTTCAGCGGTGCGGTTGACGAGCAACGCTGCGCATTTGCGACTGAAGTCTACTAGCCCGAGTCCTCCATGTGACGGGTCCAAGACACAAACTGCTGCTCGCACTTTAAAAATTTCGTGGCGCCAGAGTAACCAATATACTGCCTGAGATATAGCGCGTCCTATTTGTTTTGGCACGCTAAGCAGCTGCGCCATATACCACGCCTTGGAGAGAATAAAGGAGTTGATTAGTTTGACTTTCTGGTGCAAGTTAAGGTGCCGGGTTGCGTGGCATTTGCAGAGGCCCTTAATGGAGTTGAGAATTCTTCTCCAATTTCGTGCTTGCATATGCTGTGGGCACGCAGTTATGTCTAGACCCAATACTTGATGGTCTCTCACTATTCTGTACCATGGGCGGACAATATCGGTGGCTAGCAGACCCAGTGGAAGTAGAACAGTTTTATTAGTATTTATCGCTGCTCCAGACGCACTTTCATACTGATGAAGGGAGGCGCGTATCGAGTCTATGTCTGCTGTGTGGTCAATGAAAGCGCCTACGTCATCTGCGTATGCCACACATTTAAAGGAAGCATTGTGTATTTGTACACCTTTTGACGTCCTGCCTATTGTTCTGAGAAGCGGGTCTATGGCGATACGAATAAGAACATTGACAGCGGACATCCTTGCCTGACAGAGCGGCAAATAGGGATCGGTTTAGTTTGCCATCCGTTTAATGTGACTATTGATCTTGCTCCCGTGAGAATATTTTCAATAATTTTGATAAATTCTCGGCCGAATCCCATTTTTGTCATGACCTGTAGCAAGTATTTGTGGCTTATGCGATCGAAAGCGTTCGCAAAGTCAATGGATAGAATAGCTGTCGATAATTTGTGGACTGCCGTGTGAGCTACTATGTCTCGGTATAAGGACGCTGCGTGGAAAATATTGTGGTGTGTTACTCCGCACGTTTGGTAAGAGCTGATAGCTTTGTTCATGACTGGCTTCATCTTTGCTGCAAGGCACCTTGCAACTATTTTGTAGTCAGTATTGAGTAACGTGATGGGCCGGAAATCTTGGACACGACATGTATGTTGCGTTTTTGGGACGAGCACGACTCGACCTTCCAGAAATTTTGCGGGAATATCGGTACCACGAATTACTTCATTTACTATGTCGGTGAGTTTTTGCCCAAAGATGTCCCAGTAGACCTGATAGAATTCGGTTGGCAGGCCATCAGGTCCCGGCGACTTTCCTTTAGAGCACGATTGTACAATAGGTTTTGTGTTCTGTACTGTCATCTCTGCTATCAACTGTTCTCGGTCCGCGTTCGAAATGTCAGTCTGCAGGTCGCATAACAAATAATTTAGCGCTACGTCGTCTGTCGCAACGTCTCGAAATAAGTCCGTGTAGTGGGCTGTAATATGTTGGAGAATGTCTGTTTTCCGCGTAAGGCGCTCGCCTGACGCAGTCGTTATCGATTCTACGTGTTTGCGTCTTGCCCGTGTTTTTTCACGCGCGAGATGATAGGACGACGGTTCTTCGTCGTCCAGAGCGCACAAGGCGCGACTTCGGACCAAAATTCCTTTCGCCTTTTCGTTATGTATACGGAGAATCTTTGCTTTAATACGGTTTAAGCGGAGGCGGAGATTTTCATTTGGTCCGACGGGGGCGTTTAGCGCGTCTTTGAGGCATTGTTGGTAAAATTCTGTTGTGCGCTGCGTCCAGAAGGATACCTCCTGGCTATAACATTGAGCAATCATCCTAATTTGCGGCTTTGCGTAGAAAGTCCACCACTCTAGTGCTGAGCTGTAGTTTTTCTCTTTCTGCAGGCAAAGCTGCCATACAGATTGCATTTTCGAGCGGAAGTCTCTCGCGGCAAGATGTTTTGTATTAAGCTTCCACAACCTGGGAGTAGGTGTTTCATTTGTACGCTGTAGGTGGATGGCAGCAACATAACCGCAGTGGTCGCTGAACGCGACAGGGATGATGTCTACACTATTTAGGTTGTTTGCAATCTGTTGAGAGACGTATATGCGGTCTATTCTGCTTGCTCCACTATTGTATATGTGCGTATACTGCGTTGTATGTGGGTGGAGGAGACGCCACGTGTCTCGCAGATCTTTGGCGGTCAAAAGTTTCACTAACTCAGGACACATAGTGGCCGTAGGGTGCTGGTCGGATGCGTCTATTACACAGTTAAAATCGCCGCCGAGAATTATTGGACGTGTGGTATCAAACAAGGGAACTATCTCGTGATTGAAAAATGCTGCGCGCATTCGTCTATTATCTGTCCCTGAGGGGGCGTAAATATTGATAAATCTCATGCTTTGTATATTGCACGCAATTGCGCGTCCGCTTGGCAACGCTTGGACATTGTCTGGCTCTAGGGAATTTTTATATAAAATCGCGGTACCGCATTTTATATTATTGTTAATGTTATAAATAACATCATATCCATTTATGTTATTGAGGATGTTTGCGGTAACTTCCTGAAGGAATATTATGTCAAAACGACTGTAATGTACAAAATCGACTAGGGATAAAATTTTGTGCACTGCAGAAATCCCGTTTATATTTAAGGTAAGAATAGATAAATCTTTTATTTGCGTATGACAGGCAGGCATTGGAAGTGGAGAAAGAAACAGAGAAACATTAGCTACGGGAGACGGGGTATAAATGGAGATAATTCATTCTGCGAATGGTTTGTTTTGTATGTGACGAGTATTGCAACTAAATTTTCAAACGAGTTTATACTCAAACATCTTCGGACCAAACAGTACTGCGTTGTTGATCTGAGCGGGGAGGATCATTGTTGGTTTCCATCGGTACGTGCGTATGTGGCGAATCGATTTGCATGGCATGGACGGCACGAATGTCGTCCGTCGGGACGTGGGCTGTGTGCCGAGCACGACATTCGTGCATTTCCTCTGCCTTTCTTTTAATTGGCGCTGATAATACAGCCTCAGTTGCGAGCGGTTGTACGCTGATTTCTTTCTCTTGCTTATTTAGAAATTCCCTTAGATGTCGAACAGTTGCGTCGCGCCGGCGATCTGCTTCTGTTTCATGCGACGCAACAGGGGCGACAGTCACAGGGCATTGTTGATCGGATTTAGAACTTACATCCGAAATTCCGTTTCCACGTCCGCGTCGATGTTTCCTTTTCGAAGATTTATTCGGTGAATGGCTCACCGATCTCCTACTCGGGGATGGACTGGGGTCTTTACGTGAAACACGCTTTTCTGAGGGGACAGCAGCAGGGCTGCGTCCACTCTCTGAATTTTGCGTGTTGGTCGGAAAAATATCTGATTCAGTATCGTCACTTTTTGGCGGCTCTGGGTGAACGTCAGCCACAACCGTAACGTTTGTCGCATTATTGCGGAGAGAATTTTCTGGAATGACGGCTTTTTCATCAATTTCTGTTATGTCCATGACATTGTCCGTGTTCGCCGGGGTCGCAGCCGATTCGCACGCAGCCTCTGTCACAGGGAGTGACGAGGGTCGAATCGGAGCAACACCCAACGCTACAGACGCATACGAAATTTTCTGCGTTTGTGCGCTATCACCGCCGAGCGGGAGCTGCACAGGGCGACGTCTGTTCGGACAATTTTGTCGAAAATGATCTGTTGCATTGCAGTACGAGCACGTCTGTGGCTGTCCATTGTATGATATAAAAGCCCTGTAACCGCCTATGACAAGAAAGGACGGGATGTGCTGTTTCAGTTCAATAAGAACACTTCTTACTCCGTTGTAAACTTGTAGTCGGAAACCACTACCCCATTTCTCATTCGTCACTGAAAGCACATTCCCATACGGCATGAGACCACGAGCGATCATTTGCGTAGGTATTTCAAAGGGAAGATTGAAAATACGAACTTGACGAATACCGTAACCCGCGTGGCACACGGTCACGTCGCAAACGCTTCCGTCACGATATTTAAACTTGCGTTTTCCACCGTTTTCCTGCACGATCTTTTCGCACATTTCCGGATCATTGAATTTCATAAACAGGGTTCCGGTAATAAAGTCCCACTGGACTCCGTACGTTTCGGTGTCGGTAAGACCGAGTTCGTCAATAATCCAGTCGTGAGCCTCGTATGCCGTAGGGCGTACAGCTTCCTTGTCGAAAATAACGTTCAATGTGTTCGATCTGTTTACGTTTTCCATTTTCAAACCGTTACTCAACAACTACGCAAAAAAACGCGCAAAAATGAGAAACTCGACAGCGGAACGCAACGCGGCGATGCCAACAGAGCGGCCGCTAGCCGTGCACTGACGAGCTATCAGAGGGCGGCTGAGCAAGATAACTGACAGTCGTAATTGAAACAGCATCTCTGGGCACAGACGTAGTATACACGGCTGCCGATTGCTTAACTTCGGTGATCGGACGAGAACCGGTGTATTCAACATGGTATGGCCGTTGGCGTCCTTATAATGTGGCCGCACGGCAGAAGAAGCCTTCGCCCCTTCTCCCAACACACGCAATCGCCGTTTTCCGTGGCACATTTGACGCAAAGCGCGTCCTTCCACCGCCACGTGGGTGACACGCACAACACGGCTGCTCGTTGCACCGCCTGTCATTCGTTTGGTGCGTGCGGCCTCCGACACTCGCGGGAGACGCGCCTTGTTCTTGTTATCCGGCGCAGGGCCGGGCGTCGGGGGGACTGCGCGGGGTGTGGCAGTGTCCTGCTGGACCGGACCGGCGGAGGCTTTCTCACCTGCCTGACACGCGCCGCGCTTCCAGATATTTGCGTAATTTGCGCGGTGCATTTTCGCCTGTCCCCTCCCCTTCCGTCCCGACTTGTCCCGACTTTGCTCGACTGCCGCTCGCTGCCGCTCGGGTCGCGCTCCATATGACCGCACAAGCACGACAAACATCTGCGAGATGGGCGCGGGCCGAACCGGCGTGTCCGAGACGCCGTGTGCGGCCGTTCGGAGCTACTAGAGTAGAGCAGCGATGCGCTGGAAAGGTGCGAAAACACGGACAGAGGACACAGGAGGTTCAACAAAGCATCCATCTCCTCTAGAGGCGAAAGAGAAATTTTTGTTTACAAATTTGCAGATGTGCACTGCTACAAAACAATATGCCCGGACGTATTTCACAACATTTCTGTCGTTTCATACTGTTTCGTTATTTGCAGACACACTTTGCTAACCTTCCTTGGCACACTCTTCTTCAAACGGAGTTCCTTAATATCGCATCTTACGATAGTTTAAAATCAGTATGGAAGCATCTTTGGTCACACGAGAAAGCTGGCAGGGGTAGCGACAAAAGAGCAAAAAATGAACACAGCCAGAGTTCCCAGGCGGTCGCCGATCCGAATACTAACGTTGTTGCTTATCTTCGGTGATCGGACGAGGACGGCTGTTTTTTTTTTTTTTTAATTTATGTATTTAGTTAGTTTTTCGAATTTAGCGCTGCTACAAAACAGTTGGCTCTGACGCGTTTCAAGGACACATCTGTCGATTCGTAGTGTTTCGTTAATTCCAACGACTTCCTAGCACTCTTCCTCCGCGCATTCTTGCTCAAACTGAGTTCATTACTGCAATTTCGTGTCTTACATTTAGTACAGTACTTTAAAATGCTTGTGGAAGCATCTTTGTCACACCTGAAAGTTAGTATGAAAAAGAGGGCTGGCAGGTGTAGCGACGCAAAAATTAAAAAATGAGATAGAGCCAACAGCACCTTTTTTTTTTTTTTTTTAACGTAATAAACTTTTATTTACAAAATAACAAATACAGTCATGAGATTCCAAGGTATTTTCAATTTCAGTTAGTTATCGAGTCTTTTTCTTTTCTTTACTGATATGTAACTTTGTTGCAATTGTCTGTTTCATTATATTTTGTGCATTTGCAGGTAATTTACACTGTTGCACTGATTTGTAAGTCAGTGGAGCAAGAATATTTCATTTGTCAGTTTTGTTTGCGTTTTTGTTAAATTTTATGGGTTATTGATTCAAACACTTCTAAGTTCTTTACTTTAGGTCGAGTTTTTGGTCTGGTGCCATTATGTGGCTTGTAGCTATTATTAGAGATGTCTTATTGGCTAAGGCTTACATTTAAGAGACAAAGGACAATGACAAATATGTATGAAAGAATATTATATATATATAGCGAGGTGTCCACGAGATGGTGGTTGAGGGGAAGAGAGCGAGAGAGGGAGAGAGAGAGAAATATAGAGACAGAGAGAGAGAGAGAGAGAGAGAGAGAGAGAGAGAGAGAGAGAGAGGGCGATACGGAACACATTTGAAACATAATTAAAGAATAATTCTATAAATGGACAACTAAATTCTAGATAAGTTTAACATGATTAAATATGGATTGAATATAGATGTTTCTTTTGTTAGTCTACTCACATAGTCATCTTCGGCGTAGTGATGTTTCGCACATTTTTAAGAACGCTACCTGGGTATGCCCTATATGTGTAGCCGTAGCACTGCGGACACTGTTGTTGCACTGCACAAATTTTATACCGAACTCACATTTAACACACAACACTTTGGGGGCGTTGGAGGGTCTCTGCATCGGTGACGACGGAGGCGTGGAGGACTAGGGGGGGGCGTGGTGTGGCGGCAGCGGTGTCGGCGGTGTCGGCGGCGTCGGCGGCGCCGGCGGCGGCGGCAGCGGCGGCGGCGACGGCGGCGGCAGCGGCAGCGGCAGCGGCGGCGGCGGCGGCGGCGGCGGAGACGTCGGAGGCGGTCGTGGCGTGTGGGGACGGAGGGCGTCCTTGAAGGCGGCGTCCAGCGCTATCTGAAGGTAGTTCTGGAACGTCTGCCTGTAGTTGTTTTTCCGCTTGGCTCGCTTGTGTTCCTCCCAGAGATCGGTGAGGAACTGCACTCCGTCCGTTTGTTTTTTTGCGATTATGGCGTGCGCTGTCATCGCGAACGTCCACATGGTCGCGACGCGTTTGGGACGTGGGAAACATTTTGCAGCCGGGATCGTGAGGGCTGTGGCTTCTATAGTTCGGTGATCCGCCCTGTTCATGAGCGCCACCATTTTCCTGCATGTCTCCCATATCGCCTGACTTGTCGGACATGTGAAGCGGTGTTCCACGGTGTCGATCTCGTTGCACACTTCGCAGTGTGGCGACTCACGCATGCCGATGCGCGCTAGGCGCTCGTTCGTCGGTATCTTGTTGTGTACGACTTTGTACCACGTGTCTCTAGCTTCCGGGGGTATGGCTTTCTCAGAGAGATTCTTCCAGACTTGTGGCCAGTCGTGGTCTGGAAGATTCGTCTCTGTTCTGCTTCTTCCTTGTTTGCCTCTCAGTGCACGATAGATTTTCGCTGCAGTTCTCATCTCTTTCACTGCTAGCGTGGATGAGATGTAGCTACTGTCCATTACTATCTGCTTCAAGTAGCGCATCTTGTAGGGTATTCTACTGACATCTACCGGCGCTTCCCCGGAATCGGGTCTGTGTTCTTTTAGTAGAGACGACGTGGTACAGTCTACACTTCTGTCCTCCATTTGTAGAGCTCGGTGGAGCAACAGTGCCGCGCATTTTCTCGTGACATCTATCAGGCCCAGCCCCCCTTCTTCTCTAGGGAGGGTGCTGGTGGCTTGCGACACTTTGAGAATTTCCCGCCTCCACAGCAGGTAGTATACAGCGCTTCCTATAGACTTCCCTATTTCTGTTGGTACGTTCATGACTTGTGCCATGTACCAAGCCTTCGCCAGGATCGTTTCGTTGATCAGCTGTGCTTTCTGATCCAACGTCAGGTTTCTGTTGGCGTGTGTCCTGACGAGTCCTCTCGTGGTGTTCAGGATGTTCCGCCAGTTCTCTGCGGCCATTTTGAGTGGGCAGGCCTGCAGCTGAACACCTAGAACTTTATATGTGTCGGTCACCTGGTACCATGGTCTGGCCTCTCTCAGTTTCCCGTTCCCTATCGGGACGAGCACGGTTTTTTTGGGGTTGGTTTTCGCCCCAGATGCCTTCCCAAAAGACTCTATTATTGGGAGGACTTTGTCGATGTCCTCTTTACCGTCCACGAAAATGCTCAAGTCATCGGCATATGCCATACATGTCACGTTTATATCGTTCAGCTTGTAGCCGTTGACGGTGGCAGCGAGTTTCCTGAGGACTGGGTCGAGGGCTACTGTGAATAGTGCCATCGACAGTGGGCACCCTTGCCTCACAGATTTCCCCAGTTTTATCGGCGTAGATGTCCAGCCGTTTACAGTAACTCTTGACGTGGCATTTGTTAACATGTTTTTGATGACTTGAGCGAATTCGGAGCCAAAACCCAGTCTTGCCAAGGTCTTCAGCAGGTACCGGTGACCGATCCTGTCGAAGGCCTTTTGGAAGTCTACAGAGATGATCGCTGCAGTCGCTCTGTTGGATGCGGCGTGGGCTATAACGTCTCTGTACGTGCAGACGGCGTCGAAAATGTTTCTGCCTAACACTGCACATGTCTGCCATGGGCTGATTGCTTTTTTGAGGGCGAGCTTCATATTTTCCGCGACGCATTTCGCTATGAGCTTGTAGTCCGCATTTAGGAGGGTAATTGGGCGGAAGTCTGTTAACGTTTTTGGCGCCTTATTTTTCGGTACCAGAGTGATGGTCCCTTCCAGGAACGGAGGTGGTATCTCCTTCCCGTCCAGAATTTCGTTCACAATTTCTGTTATTATTCCACCTACTTTGTCCCAGCAGGTGGCGTAGAATTCTGACGGTAATCCGTCCGCTCCTGGGGCTTTGCCGTTGGCGCAGGTTTTGAGGACGGCTCTCACTTCATCCTCTGACACAGCTTCCGTCAGCAAAGCGCGATCGGTGTCGTTCAGCCGTCTGCGCGTTCCTTGTAGTAGTTTTGCTGTTTCTGCGTCATCTGGTTCCTCTGCCTTGAAGAGATCAGAGAAGTGGTCTTCTACGTGACGCATCATGTCCCTCCTAGTTGTTATTTTGCGGCCAGCTGCGTCGCTAAGCTCTCTTACAGCTCTGTTTTGTGCCCTCTCCCTCTCTCTATGCAGGTGGTGCAGTGTGGCAGGTTCGTCTTCAGTGGCGCCGTGTGTCTGACTGCGGACGACGACGCCTTTCATCTGTTGACGCCTGATATTCAGTAGTCGCGCCTTTATTCCTCTCACTCGCGTGAGAAGCAGGTCGTCGTCTGGAGGACAGTTGAGCGCGTCCTTCAGACACTGCGTGTAAAAGTCTGCCGTGCTCTTCCTCCAGAAAGCCTTTTCCGCACTGTGCCTTATCAGCGTCTTCCTTATGTGTGGTTTTCCAGATGCGACCCACCATTGTGTGGTGGACGGATATTGTCGTCGCGTCTGTAAACTTTCTTCTAGTGTGAGCGCTATCTCCTGCTGTAGTTTGGCGTCACTTAGATGTTCCGTGTTAAGTTTCCACGCTGATCTTCCTCCTGATATTTTATTCGTTGGCAGCTGGAGCTTGCAAATGTAGGCACAGTGGTCGGAGAAGATCACAGGGCAGACTTCCACATGTGACACAGAGGTGGCCAACTCTCTGGTCACATAAATCCTGTCAAGCCTGCTTCTTCCGCGGTTGTGGAAGTACGTGAATTCCGTTGTGTTGGGATATAATAGACGCCAAGAATCACGTAGATTCAGTTTTCTTAGCAGTTCCTGCAGCTCCATGCACAGATTAGGTACCGGGACTTGATCTTCTGGAGCAGACACGCAGTTGAAATCGCCTCCCAGCACAACATTGCTGTTGTTGCGTGGAAGGAGTGCACAAATATCTTCATTGAAGAACTGGCTTCTGGCCCTCTTGTTTTCTGTGCCTGACGGCGCATAGATGTTGACAAAGTACGTCCCAGCTATTTTGATTGCTATTCCACGGCCGTCAGTCAGGGTCTTGATGTCCTCTGTGTCGATACCATTCCTCACCATTACAGCAGTGCCAGTTCTCGTTTCTGCGTCAATGTTCGTGAAGACGTCGAATCCCGGTACTTGTTCCAAGTCCGTGGTGACGACTTCTTGTAATATCGCTACATCGGCAGCTCGGTGCTGCAGGAACTCCGTGAGGGCGTCTATCTTCACAACCGAATTCATTTTATTGACATTGCACGTGATGACGTTATAGCCAGAGCGTTCCTGCATTTAAGCGCTATGTGGAGGCGGGGGTTGAACTTGCTGTGGGCGGTCCGGCCGTAGGACTAGGTCCTCCGGTTCGGTGGTTTGTTTTCGCGCGTTTTCGGGCGAGATGTCCGACGCTTCCCCGTCGGAGGTCTCCATCCTCTCGTCGTTTGAGCTGCTGCTGCGGCTTCGCCGCCTGTTACGCCGCCTTTTGGCTTTGGACGCCGGTTGCGGCTGCTCGTTAGACTCCTTCGGTTCTTCGTCGGACTCCTTCAAGATGCGGGCGAGTTTGGTCACCTGCTTCTTGATGGCGATCTCGCGCGCCTCGGTGTACGAGGTGGGCGTGGACTCTGCGCTGGGCCCGGCCAGCTGGCTGCCGTGAATGACAGCCTCAGCTGACGGCTGGGCGGGCGCGGCGGCGCGCGTGACCTTCACCCGCCGGACGGCGGGGGAGGGGGCGGCCGCCGGCTCGGCCTCCATTGTGGTCTCGTTGTCCGAGTCGGAGCTCAGGTGCCGCTTCTCCCCTGCGCTGACCGCGGCGGCCGCCGCTGGGGCCGGTGTTGCCGGCTGGGCGGCCTCGGCTGGCGCGGCAGCCACCGCTGCTACAGCTACGGCAGGCTCGTCGTTGGCGCGCGGGCTCTGGCCCGACAAAATTCCGGCGTAACTTGCCGCCTGCTCCGCTGCGTTGTCCGCGTTTTCGCGCGGCAGCTGAGCCACCCTCTTATTTTTGGGGCAGCTGCTCCTCATGTGTTCGGTCGAACTGCAGATGGAGCACGTCGGTGGTTGTCCGCTATATTGGACAACACCTCTGTGTCCTCCTATTACAATAAACGACGGCACGTGTTTTCGTAGGACCATCCTGACGGACCTAACACCAGAGTCCACTTTATACCGGTGCCCGGTACCCCAGAAGTCTCTCGTTACAGAGAGAACCTCACCGTACAGCTTGAAGTAACGTGCAACTTCCTCATTTGGCACCTCGAAGGGAAGGTTATACACCTTTATGTTCCTCACGCCGTGTCCGGCGTACGTTATTTTTACATCGCTGACGCGGCCATCTCTGTGTTTAAATTTTCTCACACCACCGCTTACGTTTACAAGCGTCTCGCATCTCACGTCCGTTTTCAATTTCAGAAAGAGGCTAAGCAGCGTGAAATCTAGCTGCAACCCCTCTAATTCGTCCTCCTGAATTTTAAGTTCGTGAAACATCCACTCCTCTATATCGAAGGAGGACGGCCGTTCGTGTTCACGATCAAACGCGCACTGAATCGTCGTACTTGAGCGATTAAACGTTGTCATTTTTTTTTTTCGTAGAGCACTCACCAAATCGTTGAAACACGAAACACGATCGCCTACGGCGAAACGGCTACGGCTGGCGCGGCGCGTGAGCCGGCAGGCGGCGGGCGCGGGCGCGGCGCGGTAGGATGTCGGGCGGGGACGGCTCGGCGGCCGGTAATCCTCGACTACCTGGGACGCACAATAGCGAGCGGCACACGTGTTGCCAGGCGGGCAGCCAGCCAAGTACTAACCGGGCCCGATGTTGCTTAACTTCGGTGATCGGACGAGAACCGGTGTATTCAACATGGTATGGCCGTTGGCGTCCTTATAATGTGGCCGCACGGCAGAGGAAGCCTTCGCCCCTTCTCCCAACACACGCAATCGCCGTTTTCCGTGGCACATTTGACGCAAAGCACGTCCTTCCACCGCCACGTGGGTGACACGCACAACACAGCTGCTCGTTGCGCCGCCTGTCATTTCTTGTTATCCGGCGCAGGGCCGGGCGTCGGGCGGGGGGGGGGGGGGGGGGGCTGCGCGGGGTGTGGCAGTGTCCTGCTGGACCGGCGGAAGCTTTCTCACCTGGCTGACACGCGCCGCGCTTCCAGAAATTTGCGTAATTTGCGCGTTGCATCCTCGCCTGTCGTGTCCCCTCCCCTTCCCTTCCGTCCCGACTTGTCCCGACTTTGCTCGACTGCCGCTCGCTGCCGCTCGGGTCGCGCTCCATATGACCGCACAAGCACGACAAACATCTGCGAGATGGGCGCGGGCCGAACCGGCGTGTCCGAGACGCCGTGTGCGGCCGTTCGGAGCTACTAGAGTAGAGCAGCGCTGCGCTGGAAAGGTGCGAAAACACGGACAGAGGACACAGGAGGTTCAACAAAGCATCCATCTCCTCTAGAGGCGAAAGATAAATTTTTGTTTACAAATTTGCAGATGTGCACTGCTACAAAACAATATGCCCGGACGTGTTTCACAACATTTCTGTCGTTTCATACTGTTTCGTTATTTGCAGACACACTTTGCTAATCTTCCTTGGCACACTCTTCTTCAAAC
The DNA here is from genome assembly GCF_021461385.2 of Schistocerca piceifrons. Taxonomy (NCBI): domain Eukaryota; kingdom Metazoa; phylum Arthropoda; class Insecta; order Orthoptera; family Acrididae; genus Schistocerca; species Schistocerca piceifrons. Next base: position 30,146 of record NW_025728779.1, on the reverse strand, counting down.
GGAGTTCCTTAATATCGCATCTTACGATAGTTTAAAATCAGTATGGACGCATCTTCGTCACACAAGAAAGGTAGCATGAAAAGAGGGCTGGCAGGGGTAGCGACAAAAAAGCAAAAAATGAAGACAGCCAGAGTTCCCAGGCGGTCGCCGATCCGAATACTAACGTTGTTGCTTATCTTCGGTGATCGGACGAGAACGGCTGTTTTTTTTTTTTTTTTTTTTTTAATTTATGTATTTAGTTAGTTTTTCGAATTTAGCGCCGCTACAAAACAGTTGGCTCTGACGCGTTTCAAGGACACATCTGTCGATTCGTAGTGTTTCGTTAATTCCAACGACTTCCTAGCACTCTTCCTCCGCGCATTCTTGCTCAAACTGAGTTCATTACTGCAATTTCGTGTCTTACATTTAGTACAGTACTTTAAAATGCTTGTGGAAGCATCTTTGTCACACCTGAAAGTTAGTATGAAAAAGAGGGCTGGCAGGTGTAGCGACGCAAAAATTAAAAAATGAGATAGAGCCAACAGCACCCGGTGTTCCCAGGCGGTCACCCATCCAAGTACTAACCGGGCCCGATGTTGCTTAACTTCGGTGATCGGACGAGAACCGGTGTATTCAACATGGTATGGCCGTTGGCGTCCTTATAATGTGGCCGCACGGCAGAGGAAGCCTTCGCCCCTTCTCCCAACACACGCAATCGCCGTTTTCCGTGGCACATTTGACGCAAAGCACGTCCTTCCACCGCCACGTGGGTGACACGCACAACACAGCTGCTCGTTGCGCCGCCTGTCATTTCTTGTTATCCGGCACAGGGCCGGGCGTCGGGCGGGGGGGGGGGGGGGGCTGCGCGGGGTGTGGCAGTGTCCTGCTGGACCGGCGGAAGCTTTCTCACCTGGCTGACACGCGCCGCGCTTCCAGAAATTTGCGTAATTTGCGCGTTGCATCCTCGCCTGTCGTGTCCCCTCCCCTTCTTTGCTCGACTGCCGCTCGCTGCCGCTCGGGTCGCGCTCCATATGACCGCACAAGCACGACAAACATCTGCGAGATGGGCGCGGGCCGAACCGGCGTGTCCGAGACGCCGTGTGCGGCCGTTCGGAGCTACTAGAGTAGAGCAGCGCTGCGCTGGAAAGGTGCGAAAACACGGACAGAGGACACAGGAGGTTCAACAAAGCATCCATCTCCTCTAGAGGCGAAAGATAAATTTTTGTTTACAAATTTGCAGATGTGCACTGCTACAAAACAATATGCCCGGACGTGTTTCACAACATTTCTGTCGTTTCATACTGTTTCGTTATTTGCAGACACACTTTGCTAATCTTCCTTGGCACACTCTTCTTCAAACGGAGTTCCTTAATATCGCATCTTACGATAGTTTAAAATCAGTATGGACGCATCTTCGTCACACAAGAAAGGTAGCATGAAAAGAGGGCTGGCAGGGGTAGCGACAAAAAAGCAAAAAATGAAGACAGCCAGAGTTCCCAGGCGGTCGCCGATCCGAATACTAACGTTGTTGCTTATCTTCGGTGATCGGACGAGAACGGCTGTTTTTTTTTTTTTTTTTTTTTTAATTTATGTATTTAGTTAGTTTTTCGAATTTAGCGCCGCTACAAAACAGTTGGCTCTGACGCGTTTCAAGGACACATCTGTCGATTCGTAGTGTTTCGTTAATTCCAACGACTTCCTAGCACTCTTCCTCCGCGCATTCTTGCTCAAACTGAGTTCATTACTGCAATTTCGTGTCTTACATTTAGTACAGTACTTTAAAATGCTTGTGGAAGCATCTTTGTCACACCTGAAAGTTAGTATGAAAAAGAGGGCTGGCAGGTGTAGCGACGCAAAAATTAAAAAATGAGATAGAGCCAACAGCACCCGGTGTTCCCAGGCGGTCACCCATCCAAGTACTAACCGGGCCCGATGTTGCTTAACTTCGGTGATCGGACGAGAACCGGTGTATTCAACATGGTATGGCCGTTGGCGTCCTTATAATGTGGCCGCACGGCAGAGGAAGCCTTCGCCCCTTCTCCCAACACACGCAATCGCCGTTTTCCGTGGCACATTTGACGCAAAGCACGTCCTTCCACCGCCACGTGGGTGACACGCACAACACAGCTGCTCGTTGCGCCGCCTGTCATTTCTTGTTATCCGGCACAGGGCCGGGCGTCGGGCGGGGGGGGGGGGGGGGCTGCGCGGGGTGTGGCAGTGTCCTGCTGGACCGGCGGAAGCTTTCTCACCTGGCTGACACGCGCCGCGCTTCCAGAAATTTGCGTAATTTGCGCGTTGCATCCTCGCCTGTCGTGTCCCCTCCCCTTCTTTGCTCGACTGCCGCTCGCTGCCGCTCGGGTCGCGCTCCATATGACCGCACAAGCACGACAAACATCTGCGAGATGGGCGCGGGCCGAACCGGCGTGTCCGAGACGCCGTGTGCGGCCGTTCGGAGCTACTAGAGTAGAGCAGCGCTGCGCTGGAAAGGTGCGAAAACACGGACAGAGGACACAGGAGGTTCAACAAAGCATCCATCTCCTCTAGAGGCGAAAGATAAATTTTTGTTTACAAATTTGCAGATGTGCACTGCTACAAAACAATATGCCCGGACGTGTTTCACAACATTTCTGTCGTTTCATACTGTTTCGTTATTTGCAGACACACTTTGCTAATCTTCCTTGGCACACTCTTCTTCAAACGGAGTTCCTTAATATCGCATCTTACGATAGTTTAAAATCAGTATGGACGCATCTTCGTCACACAAGAAAGGTAGCATGAAAAGAGGGCTGGCAGGGGTAGCGACAAAAAAGCAAAAAATGAAGACAGCCAGAGTTCCCAGGCGGTCGCCGATCCGAATACTAACGTTGTTGCTTATCTTCGGTGATCGGACGAGAACGGCTGTTTTTTTTTTTTTTTTTTATTTATGTATTTAGTTAGTTTTTCGAATTTAGCGCCGCTACAAAACAGTTGGCTCTGACGCGTTTCAAGGACACATCTGTCGATTCGTAGTGTTTCGTTAATTCCAACGACTTCCTAGCACTCTTCCTCCGCGCATTCTTGCTCAAACTGAGTTCATTACTGCAATTTCGTGTCTTACATTTAGTACAGTACTTTAAAATGCTTGTGGAAGCATCTTTGTCACACCTGAAAGTTAGTATGAAAAAGAGGGCTGGCAGGTGTAGCGACGCAAAAATTAAAAAATGAGATAGAGCCAACAGCACCTTTTTTTTTTTTTTTTTTTAAACGTAATAAACTTTTGTTTACAAAATAACAAATACAGTCATGAGATTCCAAGGTATTTTCAATTTCAGTTAGTTATCGAGTCTTTTTCTTTTCTTTACTGATATGTAACTTTGTTGCAATTGTCTGTTTCATTATATTTTGTGCATTTGCAGGTAATTTACACTGTTGCACTGATTTGTAAGTCAGTGGAGCAAGAGTATTTCATTTTTCAGTTTTGTTTGCGTTTTTGTTAAATTTTATGGGTTATTGATTCAAACACTTCTAAGTTCTTTACTTTAGGTCGAGTTTTTGGTCTGGTGCCATTATGTGGCTTGTAACTATTATTAGAGATGTCTTATTGGCTAAGGCTTACATTTAAGAGACAAAGGACAATGACAAATATCGGTGTTCCCAGGCGGTCACCCATCCAAGTACTAACCGGGCCCGATGTTGCTTAACTTCGGTGATCGGACGAGAACCGGTGTATTCAACATGGTATGGCCGTTGGCGTCCTTATAATGTGGCCGCACGGCAGAGGAAGCCTTCGCCCCTTCTCCCAACACACGCAATCGCCGTTTTCCGTGGCACATTTGACGCAAAGCACGTCCTTCCACCGCCACGTGGGTGACACGCACAACACAGCTGCTCGTTGCGCCGCCTGTCATTTCTTGTTATCCGGCACAGGGCCGGGCGTCGGGCGGGGGGGGGGGGGGGGGCTGCGCGGGGTGTGGCAGTGTCCTGCTGGACCGGCGGAAGCTTTCTCACCTGGCTGACACGCGCCGCGCTTCCAGAAATTTGCGTAATTTGCGCGTTGCATCCTCGCCTGTCGTGTCCCCTCCCCTTCTTTGCTCGACTGCCGCTCGCTGCCGCTCGGGTCGCGCTCCATATGACCGCACAAGCACGACAAACATCTGCGAGATGGGCGCGGGCCGAACCGGCGTGTCCGAGACGCCGTGTGCGGCCGTTCGGAGCTACTAGAGTAGAGCAGCGCTGCGCTGGAAAGGTGCGAAAACACGGACAGAGGACACAGGAGGTTCAACAAAGCATCCATCTCCTCTAGAGGCGAAAGATAAATTTTTGTTTACAAATTTGCAGATGTGCACTGCTACAAAACAATATGCCCGGACGTGTTTCACAACATTTCTGTCGTTTCATACTGTTTCGTTATTTGCAGACACACTTTGCTAATCTTCCTTGGCACACTCTTCTTCAAACGGAGTTCCTTAATATCGCATCTTACGATAGTTTAAAATCAGTATGGACGCATCTTCGTCACACAAGAAAGGTAGCATGAAAAGAGGGCTGGCAGGGGTAGCGACAAAAAAGCAAAAAATGAAGACAGCCAGAGTTCCCAGGCGGTCGCCGATCCGAATACTAACGTTGTTGCTTATCTTCGGTGATCGGACGAGAACGGCTGTTTTTTTTTTTTTTTTTTTTTTAATTTATGTATTTAGTTAGTTTTTCGAATTTAGCGCCGCTACAAAACAGTTGGCTCTGACGCGTTTCAAGGACACATCTGTCGATTCGTAGTGTTTCGTTAATTCCAACGACTTCCTAGCACTCTTCCTCCGCGCATTCTTGCTCAAACTGAGTTCATTACTGCAATTTCGTGTCTTACATTTAGTACAGTACTTTAAAATGCTTGTGGAAGCATCTTTGTCACACCTGAAAGTTAGTATGAAAAAGAGGGCTGGCAGGTGTAGCGACGCAAAAATTAAAAAATGAGATAGAGCCAACAGCACCCGGTGTTCCCAGGCGGTCACCCATCCAAGTACTAACCGGGCCCGATGTTGCTTAACTTCGGTGATCGGACGAGAACCGGTGTATTCAACATGGTATGGCCGTTGGCGTCCTTATAATGTGGCCGCACGGCAGAGGAAGCCTTCGCCCCTTCTCCCAACACACGCAATCGCCGTTTTCCGTGGCACATTTGACGCAAAGCACGTCCTTCCACCGCCACGTGGGTGACACGCACAACACAGCTGCTCGTTGCGCCGCCTGTCATTTCTTGTTATCCGGCACAGGGCCGGGCGTCGGGCGGGGGGGGGGGGGGGGGCTGCGCGGGGTGTGGCAGTGTCCTGCTGGACCGGCGGAAGCTTTCTCACCTGGCTGACACGCGCCGCGCTTCCAGAAATTTGCGTAATTTGCGCGTTGCATCCTCGCCTGTCGTGTCCCCTCCCCTTCTTTGCTCGACTGCCGCTCGCTGCCGCTCGGGTCGCGCTCCATATGACCGCACAAGCACGACAAACATCTGCGAGATGGGCGCGGGCCGAACCGGCGTGTCCGAGACGCCGTGTGCGGCCGTTCGGAGCTACTAGAGTAGAGCAGCGCTGCGCTGGAAAGGTGCGAAAACACGGACAGAGGACACAGGAGGTTCAACAAAGCATCCATCTCCTCTAGAGGCGAAAGATAAATTTTTGTTTACAAATTTGCAGATGTGCACTGCTACAAAACAATATGCCCGGACGTGTTTCACAACATTTCTGTCGTTTCATACTGTTTCGTTATTTGCAGACACACTTTGCTAATCTTCCTTGGCACACTCTTCTTCAAACGGAGTTCCTTAATATCGCATCTTACGATAGTTTAAAATCAGTATGGACGCATCTTCGTCACACAAGAAAGGTAGCATGAAAAGAGGGCTGGCAGGGGTAGCGACAAAAAAGCAAAAAATGAAGACAGCCAGAGTTCCCAGGCGGTCGCCGATCCGAATACTAACGTTGTTGCTTATCTTCGGTGATCGGACGAGAACGGCTGTTTTTTTTTTTTTTTTTTTTTTTTAATTTATGTATTTAGTTAGTTTTTCGAATTTAGCGCCGCTACAAAACAGTTGGCTCTGACGCGTTTCAAGGACACATCTGTCGATTCGTAGTGTTTCGTTAATTCCAACGACTTCCTAGCACTCTTCCTCCGCGCATTCTTGCTCAAACTGAGTTCATTACTGCAATTTCGTGTCTTACATTTAGTACAGTACTTTAAAATGCTTGTGGAAGCATCTTTGTCACACCTGAAAGTTAGTATGAAAAAGAGGGCTGGCAGGTGTAGCGACGCAAAAATTAAAAAATGAGATAGAGCCAACAGCACCTTTTTTTTTTTTTTTTTTTAAACGTAATAAACTTTTGTTTACAAAATAACAAATACAGTCATGAGATTCCAAGGTATTTTCAATTTCAGTTAGTTATCGAGTCTTTTTCTTTTCTTTACTGATATGTAACTTTGTTGCAATTGTCTGTTTCATTATATTTTGTGCATTTGCAGGTAATTTACACTGTTGCACTGATTTGTAAGTCAGTGGAGCAAGAGTATTTCATTTTTCAGTTTTGTTTGCGTTTTTGTTAAATTTTATGGGTTATTGATTCAAACACTTCTAAGTTCTTTACTTTAGGTCGAGTTTTTGGTCTGGTGCCATTATGTGGCTTGTAACTATTATTAGAGATGTCTTATTGGCTAAGGCTTACATTTAAGAGACAAAGGACAATGACAAATATCGGTGTTCCCAGGCGGTCACCCATCCAAGTACTAACCGGGCCCGATGTTGCTTAACTTCGGTGATCGGACGAGAACCGGTGTATTCAACATGGTATGGCCGTTGGCGTCCTTATAATGTGGCCGCACGGCAGAGGAAGCCTTCGCCCCTTCTCCCAACACACGCAATCGCCGTTTTCCGTGGCACATTTGACGCAAAGCACGTCCTTCCACCGCCACGTGGGTGACACGCACAACACAGCTGCTCGTTGCGCCGCCTGTCATTTCTTGTTATCCGGCACAGGGCCGGGCGTCGGGCGGGGGGGGGGGGGGGGGCTGCGCGGGGTGTGGCAGTGTCCTGCTGGACCGGCGGAAGCTTTCTCACCTGGCTGACACGCGCCGCGCTTCCAGAAATTTGCGTAATTTGCGCGTTGCATCCTCGCCTGTCGTGTCCCCTCCCCTTCTTTGCTCGACTGCCGCTCGCTGCCGCTCGGGTCGCGCTCCATATGACCGCACAAGCACGACAAACATCTGCGAGATGGGCGCGGGCCGAACCGGCGTGTCCGAGACGCCGTGTGCGGCCGTTCGGAGCTACTAGAGTAGAGCAGCGCTGCGCTGGAAAGGTGCGAAAACACGGACAGAGGACACAGGAGGTTCAACAAAGCATCCATCTCCTCTAGAGGCGAAAGATAAATTTTTGTTTACAAATTTGCAGATGTGCACTGCTACAAAACAATATGCCCGGACGTGTTTCACAACATTTCTGTCGTTTCATACTGTTTCGTTATTTGCAGACACACTTTGCTAATCTTCCTTGGCACACTCTTCTTCAAACGGAGTTCCTTAATATCGCATCTTACGATAGTTTAAAATCAGTATGGACGCATCTTCGTCACACAAGAAAGGTAGCATGAAAAGAGGGCTGGCAGGGGTAGCGACAAAAAAGCAAAAAATGAAGACAGCCAGAGTTCCCAGGCGGTCGCCGATCCGAATACTAACGTTGTTGCTTATCTTCGGTGATCGGACGAGAACGGCTGTTTTTTTTTTTTTTTTTATTTATGTATTTAGTTAGTTTTTCGAATTTAGCGCCGCTACAAAACAGTTGGCTCTGACGCGTTTCAAGGACACATCTGTCGATTCGTAGTGTTTCGTTAATTCCAACGACTTCCTAGCACTCTTCCTCCGCGCATTCTTGCTCAAACTGAGTTCATTACTGCAATTTCGTGTCTTACATTTAGTACAGTACTTTAAAATGCTTGTGGAAGCATCTTTGTCACACCTGAAAGTTAGTATGAAAAAGAGGGCTGGCAGGTGTAGCGACGCAAAAATTAAAAAATGAGATAGAGCCAACAGCACCTTTTTTTTTTTTTTTTTTTTTTAACGTAATAAACTTTTATTTACAAAATAACAAATACAGTCATGAGATTCCAAGGTATTTTCAATTTCAGTTAGTTATCGAGTCTTTTTCTTTTCTTTACTGATATGTAACTTTGTTGCAATTGTCTGTTTCATTATATTTTGTGCATTTGCAGGTAATTTACACTGTTGCACTGATTTGTAAGTCAGTGGAGCAAGAATATTTCATTTGTCAGTTTTGTTTGCGTTTTTGTTAAATTTTATGGGTTATTGATTCAAACACTTCTAAGTTCTTTACTTTAGGTCGAGTTTTTGGTCTGGTGCCATTATGTGGCTTGTAGCTATTATTAGAGATGTCTTATTGGCTAAGGCTTACATTTAAGAGACAAAGGACAATGACAAATATGTATGAAAGAATATTATATATATATAGCGAGGTGTCCACGAGATGGTGGTTGAGGGGAAGAGAGCGAGAGAGGGAGAGAGAGAGAAATATAGAGACAGAGAGAGAGAGAGAGAGAGAGAGAGAGAGAGAGAGAGAGAGAGAGGGCGATACGGAACACATTTGAAACATAATTAAAGAATAATTCTATAAATGGACAACTAAATTCTAGATAAGTTTAACATGATTAAATATGGATTGAATATAGATGTTTCTTTTGTTAGTCTACTCACATAGTCATCTTCGGCGTAGTGATGTTTCGCACATTTTTAAGAACGCTACCTGGGTATGCCCTATATGTGTAGCCGTAGCACTGCGGACACTGTTGTTGCACTGCACAAATTTTATACCGAACTCACATTTAACACACAACACTTTGGGGGCGTTGGAGGGTCTCTGCATCGGTGACGACGGAGGCGTGGAGGACTAGGGGGGGGCGTGGTGTGGCGGCAGCGGTGTCGGCGGTGTCGGCGGCGTCGGCGGCGCCGGCGGCGGCGGCAGCGGCGGCGGCGACGGCGGCGGCAGCGGCAGCGGCAGCGGCGGCGGCGGCGGCGGCGGCGGAGACGTCGGAGGCGGTCGTGGCGTGTGGGGACGGAGGGCGTCCTTGAAGGCGGCGTCCAGCGCTATCTGAAGGTAGTTCTGGAACGTCTGCCTGTAGTTGTTTTTCCGCTTGGCTCGCTTGTGTTCCTCCCAGAGATCGGTGAGGAACTGCACTCCGTCCGTTTGTTTTTTTGCGATTATGGCGTGCGCTGTCATCGCGAACGTCCACATGGTCGCGACGCGTTTGGGACGTGGGAAACATTTTGCAGCCGGGATCGTGAGGGCTGTGGCTTCTATAGTTCGGTGATCCGCCCTGTTCATGAGCGCCACCATTTTCCTGCATGTCTCCCATATCGCCTGACTTGTCGGACATGTGAAGCGGTGTTCCACGGTGTCGATCTCGTTGCACACTTCGCAGTGTGGCGACTCACGCATGCCGATGCGCGCTAGGCGCTCGTTCGTCGGTATCTTGTTGTGTACGACTTTGTACCACGTGTCTCTAGCTTCCGGGGGTATGGCTTTCTCAGAGAGATTCTTCCAGACTTGTGGCCAGTCGTGGTCTGGAAGATTCGTCTCTGTTCTGCTTCTTCCTTGTTTGCCTCTCAGTGCACGATAGATTTTCGCTGCAGTTCTCATCTCTTTCACTGCTAGCGTGGATGAGATGTAGCTACTGTCCATTACTATCTGCTTCAAGTAGCGCATCTTGTAGGGTATTCTACTGACATCTACCGGCGCTTCCCCGGAATCGGGTCTGTGTTCTTTTAGTAGAGACGACGTGGTACAGTCTACACTTCTGTCCTCCATTTGTAGAGCTCGGTGGAGCAACAGTGCCGCGCATTTTCTCGTGACATCTATCAGGCCCAGCCCCCCTTCTTCTCTAGGGAGGGTGCTGGTGGCTTGCGACACTTTGAGAATTTCCCGCCTCCACAGCAGGTAGTATACAGCGCTTCCTATAGACTTCCCTATTTCTGTTGGTACGTTCATGACTTGTGCCATGTACCAAGCCTTCGCCAGGATCGTTTCGTTGATCAGCTGTGCTTTCTGATCCAACGTCAGGTTTCTGTTGGCGTGTGTCCTGACGAGTCCTCTCGTGGTGTTCAGGATGTTCCGCCAGTTCTCTGCGGCCATTTTGAGTGGGCAGGCCTGCAGCTGAACACCTAGAACTTTATATGTGTCGGTCACCTGGTACCATGGTCTGGCCTCTCTCAGTTTCCCGTTCCCTATCGGGACGAGCACGGTTTTTTTGGGGTTGGTTTTCGCCCCAGATGCCTTCCCAAAAGACTCTATTATTGGGAGGACTTTGTCGATGTCCTCTTTACCGTCCACGAAAATGCTCAAGTCATCGGCATATGCCATACATGTCACGTTTATATCGTTCAGCTTGTAGCCGTTGACGGTGGCAGCGAGTTTCCTGAGGACTGGGTCGAGGGCTACTGTGAATAGTGCCATCGACAGTGGGCACCCTTGCCTCACAGATTTCCCCAGTTTTATCGGCGTAGATGTCCAGCCGTTTACAGTAACTCTTGACGTGGCATTTGTTAACATGTTTTTGATGACTTGAGCGAATTCGGAGCCAAAACCCAGTCTTGCCAAGGTCTTCAGCAGGTACCGGTGACCGATCCTGTCGAAGGCCTTTTGGAAGTCTACAGAGATGATCGCTGCAGTCGCTCTGTTGGATGCGGCGTGGGCTATAACGTCTCTGTACGTGCAGACGGCGTCGAAAATGTTTCTGCCTAACACTGCACATGTCTGCCATGGGCTGATTGCTTTTTTGAGGGCGAGCTTCATATTTTCCGCGACGCATTTCGCTATGAGCTTGTAGTCCGCATTTAGGAGGGTAATTGGGCGGAAGTCTGTTAACGTTTTTGGCGCCTTATTTTTCGGTACCAGAGTGATGGTCCCTTCCAGGAACGGAGGTGGTATCTCCTTCCCGTCCAGAATTTCGTTCACAATTTCTGTTATTATTCCACCTACTTTGTCCCAGCAGGTGGCGTAGAATTCTGACGGTAATCCGTCCGCTCCTGGGGCTTTGCCGTTGGCGCAGGTTTTGAGGACGGCTCTCACTTCATCCTCTGACACAGCTTCCGTCAGCAAAGCGCGATCGGTGTCGTTCAGCCGTCTGCGCGTTCCTTGTAGTAGTTTTGCTGTTTCTGCGTCATCTGGTTCCTCTGCCTTGAAGAGATCAGAGAAGTGGTCTTCTACGTGACGCATCATGTCCCTCCTAGTTGTTATTTTGCGGCCAGCTGCGTCGCTAAGCTCTCTTACAGCTCTGTTTTGTGCCCTCTCCCTCTCTCTATGCAGGTGGTGCAGTGTGGCAGGTTCGTCTTCAGTGGCGCCGTGTGTCTGACTGCGGACGACGACGCCTTTCATCTGTTGACGCCTGATATTCAGTAGTCGCGCCTTTATTCCTCTCACTCGCGTGAGAAGCAGGTCGTCGTCTGGAGGACAGTTGAGCGCGTCCTTCAGACACTGCGTGTAAAAGTCTGCCGTGCTCTTCCTCCAGAAAGCCTTTTCCGCACTGTGCCTTATCAGCGTCTTCCTTATGTGTGGTTTTCCAGATGCGACCCACCATTGTGTGGTGGACGGATATTGTCGTCGCGTCTGTAAACTTTCTTCTAGTGTGAGCGCTATCTCCTGCTGTAGTTTGGCGTCACTTAGATGTTCCGTGTTAAGTTTCCACGCTGATCTTCCTCCTGATATTTTATTCGTTGGCAGCTGGAGCTTGCAAATGTAGGCACAGTGGTCGGAGAAGATCACAGGGCAGACTTCCACATGTGACACAGAGGTGGCCAACTCTCTGGTCACATAAATCCTGTCAAGCCTGCTTCTTCCGCGGTTGTGGAAGTACGTGAATTCCGTTGTGTTGGGATATAATAGACGCCAAGAATCACGTAGATTCAGTTTTCTTAGCAGTTCCTGCAGCTCCATGCACAGATTAGGTACCGGGACTTGATCTTCTGGAGCAGACACGCAGTTGAAATCGCCTCCCAGCACAACATTGCTGTTGTTGCGTGGAAGGAGTGCACAAATATCTTCATTGAAGAACTGGCTTCTGGCCCTCTTGTTTTCTGTGCCTGACGGCGCATAGATGTTGACAAAGTACGTCCCAGCTATTTTGATTGCTATTCCACGGCCGTCAGTCAGGGTCTTGATGTCCTCTGTGTCGATACCATTCCTCACCATTACAGCAGTGCCAGTTCTCGTTTCTGCGTCAATGTTCGTGAAGACGTCGAATCCCGGTACTTGTTCCAAGTCCGTGGTGACGACTTCTTGTAATATCGCTACATCGGCAGCTCGGTGCTGCAGGAACTCCGTGAGGGCGTCTATCTTCACAACCGAATTCATTTTATTGACATTGCACGTGATGACGTTATAGCCAGAGCGTTCCTGCATTTAAGCGCTATGTGGAGGCGGGGGTTGAACTTGCTGTGGGCGGTCCGGCCGTAGGACTAGGTCCTCCGGTTCGGTGGTTTGTTTTCGCGCGTTTTCGGGCGAGATGTCCGACGCTTCCCCGTCGGAGGTCTCCATCCTCTCGTCGTTTGAGCTGCTGCTGCGGCTTCGCCGCCTGTTACGCCGCCTTTTGGCTTTGGACGCCGGTTGCGGCTGCTCGTTAGACTCCTTCGGTTCTTCGTCGGACTCCTTCAAGATGCGGGCGAGTTTGGTCACCTGCTTCTTGATGGCGATCTCGCGCGCCTCGGTGTACGAGGTGGGCGTGGACTCTGCGCTGGGCCCGGCCAGCTGGCTGCCGTGAATGACAGCCTCAGCTGACGGCTGGGCGGGCGCGGCGGCGCGCGTGACCTTCACCCGCCGGACGGCGGGGGAGGGGGCGGCCGCCGGCTCGGCCTCCATTGTGGTCTCGTTGTCCGAGTCGGAGCTCAGGTGCCGCTTCTCCCCTGCGCTGACCGCGGCGGCCGCCGCTGGGGCCGGTGTTGCCGGCTGGGCGGCCTCGGCTGGCGCGGCAGCCACCGCTGCTACAGCTACGGCAGGCTCGTCGTTGGCGCGCGGGCTCTGGCCCGACAAAATTCCGGCGTAACTTGCCGCCTGCTCCGCTGCGTTGTCCGCGTTTTCGCGCGGCAGCTGAGCCACCCTCTTATTTTTGGGGCAGCTGCTCCTCATGTGTTCGGTCGAACTGCAGATGGAGCACGTCGGTGGTTGTCCGCTATATTGGACAACACCTCTGTGTCCTCCTATTACAATAAACGACGGCACGTGTTTTCGTAGGACCATCCTGACGGACCTAACACCAGAGTCCACTTTATACCGGTGCCCGGTACCCCAGAAGTCTCTCGTTACAGAGAGAACCTCACCGTACAGCTTGAAGTAACGTGCAACTTCCTCATTTGGCACCTCGAAGGGAAGGTTATACACCTTTATGTTCCTCACGCCGTGTCCGGCGTACGTTATTTTTACATCGCTGACGCGGCCATCTCTGTGTTTAAATTTTCTCACACCACCGCTTACGTTTACAAGCGTCTCGCATCTCACGTCCGTTTTCAATTTCAGAAAGAGGCTAAGCAGCGTGAAATCTAGCTGCAACCCCTCTAATTCGTCCTCCTGAATTTTAAGTTCGTGAAACATCCACTCCTCTATATCGAAGGAGGACGGCCGTTCGTGTTCACGATCAAACGCGCACTGAATCGTCGTACTTGAGCGATTAAACGTTGTCATTTTTTTTTTTTCGTAGAGCACTCACCAAATCGTTGAAACACGAAACACGATCGCCTACGGCGAAACGGCTACGGCTGGCGCGGCGCGTGAGCCGGCAGGCGGCGGGCGCGGGCGCGGCGCGGTAGGATGTCGGGCGGGGACGGCTCGGCGGCCGGTCACCCATCCAAGTACTAACCGGGCCCGATGTTGCTTAACTTCGGTGATCGGACGAGAACCGGTGTATTCAACATGGTATGGCCGTTGGCGTCCTTATAATGTGGCCGCACGGCAGAGGAAGCCTTCGCCCCTTCTCCCAACACACGCAATCGCCGTTTTCCGTGGCACATTTGACGCAAAGCACGTCCTTCCACCGCCACGTGGGTGACACGCACAACACAGCTGCTCGTTGCGCCGCCTGTCATTTCTTGTTATCCGGCGCAGGGCCGGGCGTCGGGCGGGGGGGGGGGGGGGGGCTGCGCGGGGTGTGGCAGTGTCCTGCTGGACCGGCGGAAGCTTTCTCACCTGGCTGACACGCGCCGCGCTTCCAGAAATTTGCGTAATTTGCGCGTTGCATCCTCGCCTGTCGTGTCCCCTCCCCTTCCCTTCCGTCCCGACTTGTCCCGACTTTGCTCGACTGCCGCTCGCTGCCGCTCGGGTCGCGCTCCATATGACCGCACAAGCACGACAAACATCTGCGAGATGGGCGCGGGCCGAACCGGCGTGTCCGAGACGCCGTGTGCGGCCGTTCGGAGCTACTAGAGTAGAGCAGCGCTGCGCTGGAAAGGTGCGAAAACACGGACAGAGGACACAGGAGGTTCAACAAAGCATCCATCTCCTCTAGAGGCGAAAGATAAATTTTTGTTTACAAATTTGCAGATGTGCACTGCTACAAAACAATATGCCCGGACGTGTTTCACAACATTTCTGTCGTTTCATACTGTTTCGTTATTTGCAGACACACTTTGCTAATCTTCCTTGGCACACTCTTCTTCAAACGGAGTTCCTTAATATCGCATCTTACGATAGTTTAAAATCAGTATGGACGCATCTTCGTCACACAAGAAAGGTAGCATGAAAAGAGGGCTGGCAGGGGTAGCGACAAAAAAGCAAAAAATGAAGACAGCCAGAGTTCCCAGGCGGTCGCCGATCCGAATACTAACGTTGTTGCTTATCTTCGGTGATCGGACGAGAACGGCTGTTTTTTTTTTTTTTTTTTTTTTAATTTATGTATTTAGTTAGTTTTTCGAATTTAGCGCCGCTACAAAACAGTTGGCTCTGACGCGTTTCAAGGACACATCTGTCGATTCGTAGTGTTTCGTTAATTCCAACGACTTCCTAGCACTCTTCCTCCGCGCATTCTTGCTCAAACTGAGTTCATTACTGCAATTTCGTGTCTTACATTTAGTACAGTACTTTAAAATGCTTGTGGAAGCATCTTTGTCACACCTGAAAGTTAGTATGAAAAAGAGGGCTGGCAGGTGTAGCGACGCAAAAATTAAAAAATGAGATAGAGCCAACAGCACCCGGTGTTCCCAGGCGGTCACCCATCCAAGTACTAACCGGGCCCGATGTTGCTTAACTTCGGTGATCGGACGAGAACCGGTGTATTCAACATGGTATGGCCGTTGGCGTCCTTATAATGTGGCCGCACGGCAGAGGAAGCCTTCGCCCCTTCTCCCAACACACGCAATCGCCGTTTTCCGTGGCACATTTGACGCAAAGCACGTCCTTCCACCGCCACGTGGGTGACACGCACAACACAGCTGCTCGTTGCGCCGCCTGTCATTTCTTGTTATCCGGCACAGGGCCGGGCGTCGGGCGGGGGGGGGGGGGGGCTGCGCGGGGTGTGGCAGTGTCCTGCTGGACCGGCGGAAGCTTTCTCACCTGGCTGACACGCGCCGCGCTTCCAGAAATTTGCGTAATTTGCGCGTTGCATCCTCGCCTGTCGTGTCCCCTCCCCTTCTTTGCTCGACTGCCGCTCGCTGCCGCTCGGGTCGCGCTCCATATGACCGCACAAGCACGACAAACATCTGCGAGATGGGCGCGGGCCGAACCGGCGTGTCCGAGACGCCGTGTGCGGCCGTTCGGAGCTACTAGAGTAGAGCAGCGCTGCGCTGGAAAGGTGCGAAAACACGGACAGAGGACACAGGAGGTTCAACAAAGCATCCATCTCCTCTAGAGGCGAAAGATAAATTTTTGTTTACAAATTTGCAGATGTGCACTGCTACAAAACAATATGCCCGGACGTGTTTCACAACATTTCTGTCGTTTCATACTGTTTCGTTATTTGCAGACACACTTTGCTAATCTTCCTTGGCACACTCTTCTTCAAACGGAGTTCCTTAATATCGCATCTTACGATAGTTTAAAATCAGTATGGACGCATCTTCGTCACACAAGAAAGGTAGCATGAAAAGAGGGCTGGCAGGGGTAGCGACAAAAAAGCAAAAAATGAAGACAGCCAGAGTTCCCAGGCGGTCGCCGATCCGAATACTAACGTTGTTGCTTATCTTCGGTGATCGGACGAGAACGGCTGTTTTTTTTTTTTTTTTTTATTTATGTATTTAGTTAGTTTTTCGAATTTAGCGCCGCTACAAAACAGTTGGCTCTGACGCGTTTCAAGGACACATCTGTCGATTCGTAGTGTTTCGTTAATTCCAACGACTTCCTAGCACTCTTCCTCCGCGCATTCTTGCTCAAACTGAGTTCATTACTGCAATTTCGTGTCTTACATTTAGTACAGTACTTTAAAATGCTTGTGGAAGCATCTTTGTCACACCTGAAAGTTAGTATGAAAAAGAGGGCTGGCAGGTGTAGCGACGCAAAAATTAAAAAATGAGATAGAGCCAACAGCACCTTTTTTTTTTTTTTTTTTTAAACGTAATAAACTTTTGTTTACAAAATAACAAATACAGTCATGAGATTCCAAGGTATTTTCAATTTCAGTTAGTTATCGAGTCTTTTTCTTTTCTTTACTGATATGTAACTTTGTTGCAATTGTCTGTTTCATTATATTTTGTGCATTTGCAGGTAATTTACACTGTTGCACTGATTTGTAAGTCAGTGGAGCAAGAGTATTTCATTTTTCAGTTTTGTTTGCGTTTTTGTTAAATTTTATGGGTTATTGATTCAAACACTTCTAAGTTCTTTACTTTAGGTCGAGTTTTTGGTCTGGTGCCATTATGTGGCTTGTAACTATTATTAGAGATGTCTTATTGGCTAAGGCTTACATTTAAGAGACAAAGGACAATGACAAATATCGGTGTTCCCAGGCGGTCACCCATCCAAGTACTAACCGGGCCCGATGTTGCTTAACTTCGGTGATCGGACGAGAACCGGTGTATTCAACATGGTATGGCCGTTGGCGTCCTTATAATGTGGCCGCACGGCAGAGGAAGCCTTCGCCCCTTCTCCCAACACACGCAATCGCCGTTTTCCGTGGCACATTTGACGCAAAGCACGTCCTTCCACCGCCACGTGGGTGACACGCACAACACAGCTGCTCGTTGCGCCGCCTGTCATTTCTTGTTATCCGGCACAGGGCCGGGCGTCGGGCGGGGGGGGGGGGGGGGGGCTGCGCGGGGTGTGGCAGTGTCCTGCTGGACCGGCGGAAGCTTTCTCACCTGGCTGACACGCGCCGCGCTTCCAGAAATTTGCGTAATTTGCGCGTTGCATCCTCGCCTGTCGTGTCCCCTCCCCTTCTTTGCTCGACTGCCGCTCGCTGCCGCTCGGGTCGCGCTCCATATGACCGCACAAGCACGACAAACATCTGCGAGATGGGCGCGGGCCGAACCGGCGTGTCCGAGACGCCGTGTGCGGCCGTTCGGAGCTACTAGAGTAGAGCAGCGCTGCGCTGGAAAGGTGCGAAAACACGGACAGAGGACACAGGAGGTTCAACAAAGCATCCATCTCCTCTAGAGGCGAAAGATAAATTTTTGTTTACAAATTTGCAGATGTGCACTGCTACAAAACAATATGCCCGGACGTGTTTCACAACATTTCTGTCGTTTCATACTGTTTCGTTATTTGCAGACACACTTTGCTAATCTTCCTTGGCACACTCTTCTTCAAACGGAGTTCCTTAATATCGCATCTTACGATAGTTTAAAATCAGTATGGACGCATCTTCGTCACACAAGAAAGGTAGCATGAAAAGAGGGCTGGCAGGGGTAGCGACAAAAAAGCAAAAAATGAAGACAGCCAGAGTTCCCAGGCGGTCGCCGATCCGAATACTAACGTTGTTGCTTATCTTCGGTGATCGGACGAGAACGGCTGTTTTTTTTTTTTTTTTTTTTTTAATTTATGTATTTAGTTAGTTTTTCGAATTTAGCGCCGCTACAAAACAGTTGGCTCTGACGCGTTTCAAGGACACATCTGTCGATTCGTAGTGTTTCGTTAATTCCAACGACTTCCTAGCACTCTTCCTCCGCGCATTCTTGCTCAAACTGAGTTCATTACTGCAATTTCGTGTCTTACATTTAGTACAGTACTTTAAAATGCTTGTGGAAGCATCTTTGTCACACCTGAAAGTTAGTATGAAAAAGAGGGCTGGCAGGTGTAGCGACGCAAAAATTAAAAAATGAGATAGAGCCAACAGCACCCGGTGTTCCCAGGCGGTCACCCATCCAAGTACTAACCGGGCCCGATGTTGCTTAACTTCGGTGATCGGACGAGAACCGGTGTATTCAACATGGTATGGCCGTTGGCGTCCTTATAATGTGGCCGCACGGCAGAGGAAGCCTTCGCCCCTTCTCCCAACACACGCAATCGCCGTTTTCCGTGGCACATTTGACGCAAAGCACGTCCTTCCACCGCCACGTGGGTGACACGCACAACACAGCTGCTCGTTGCGCCGCCTGTCATTTCTTGTTATCCGGCACAGGGCCGGGCGTCGGGCGGGGGGGGGGGGGGGGGCTGCGCGGGGTGTGGCAGTGTCCTGCTGGACCGGCGGAAGCTTTCTCACCTGGCTGACACGCGCCGCGCTTCCAGAAATTTGCGTAATTTGCGCGTTGCATCCTCGCCTGTCGTGTCCCCTCCCCTTCTTTGCTCGACTGCCGCTCGCTGCCGCTCGGGTCGCGCTCCATATGACCGCACAAGCACGACAAACATCTGCGAGATGGGCGCGGGCCGAACCGGCGTGTCCGAGACGCCGTGTGCGGCCGTTCGGAGCTACTAGAGTAGAGCAGCGCTGCGCTGGAAAGGTGCGAAAACACGGACAGAGGACACAGGAGGTTCAACAAAGCATCCATCTCCTCTAGAGGCGAAAGATAAATTTTTGTTTACAAATTTGCAGATGTGCACTGCTACAAAACAATATGCCCGGACGTGTTTCACAACATTTCTGTCGTTTCATACTGTTTCGTTATTTGCAGACACACTTTGCTAATCTTCCTTGGCACACTCTTCTTCAAACGGAGTTCCTTAATATCGCATCTTACGATAGTTTAAAATCAGTATGGACGCATCTTCGTCACACAAGAAAGGTAGCATGAAAAGAGGGCTGGCAGGGGTAGCGACAAAAAAGCAAAAAATGAAGACAGCCAGAGTTCCCAGGCGGTCGCCGATCCGAATACTAACGTTGTTGCTTATCTTCGGTGATCGGACGAGAACGGCTGTTTTTTTTTTTTTTTTTTTTTTTTAATTTATGTATTTAGTTAGTTTTTCGAATTTAGCGCCGCTACAAAACAGTTGGCTCTGACGCGTTTCAAGGACACATCTGTCGATTCGTAGTGTTTCGTTAATTCCAACGACTTCCTAGCACTCTTCCTCCGCGCATTCTTGCTCAAACTGAGTTCATTACTGCAATTTCGTGTCTTACATTTAGTACAGTACTTTAAAATGCTTGTGGAAGCATCTTTGTCACACCTGAAAGTTAGTATGAAAAAGAGGGCTGGCAGGTGTAGCGACGCAAAAATTAAAAAATGAGATAGAGCCAACAGCACCTTTTTTTTTTTTTTTTTTTAAACGTAATAAACTTTTGTTTACAAAATAACAAATACAGTCATGAGATTCCAAGGTATTTTCAATTTCAGTTAGTTATCGAGTCTTTTTCTTTTCTTTACTGATATGTAACTTTGTTGCAATTGTCTGTTTCATTATATTTTGTGCATTTGCAGGTAATTTACACTGTTGCACTGATTTGTAAGTCAGTGGAGCAAGAGTATTTCATTTTTCAGTTTTGTTTGCGTTTTTGTTAAATTTTATGGGTTATTGATTCAAACACTTCTAAGTTCTTTACTTTAGGTCGAGTTTTTGGTCTGGTGCCATTATGTGGCTTGTAACTATTATTAGAGATGTCTTATTGGCTAAGGCTTACATTTAAGAGACAAAGGACAATGACAAATATCGGTGTTCCCAGGCGGTCACCCATCCAAGTACTAACCGGGCCCGATGTTGCTTAACTTCGGTGATCGGACGAGAACCGGTGTATTCAACATGGTATGGCCGTTGGCGTCCTTATAATGTGGCCGCACGGCAGAGGAAGCCTTCGCCCCTTCTCCCAACACACGCAATCGCCGTTTTCCGTGGCACATTTGACGCAAAGCACGTCCTTCCACCGCCACGTGGGTGACACGCACAACACAGCTGCTCGTTGCGCCGCCTGTCATTTCTTGTTATCCGGCACAGGGCCGGGCGTCGGGCGGGGGGGGGGGGGGGGGGCTGCGCGGGGTGTGGCAGTGTCCTGCTGGACCGGCGGAAGCTTTCTCACCTGGCTGACACGCGCCGCGCTTCCAGAAATTTGCGTAATTTGCGCGTTGCATCCTCGCCTGTCGTGTCCCCTCCCCTTCTTTGCTCGACTGCCGCTCGCTGCCGCTCGGGTCGCGCTCCATATGACCGCACAAGCACGACAAACATCTGCGAGATGGGCGCGGGCCGAACCGGCGTGTCCGAGACGCCGTGTGCGGCCGTTCGGAGCTACTAGAGTAGAGCAGCGCTGCGCTGGAAAGGTGCGAAAACACGGACAGAGGACACAGGAGGTTCAACAAAGCATCCATCTCCTCTAGAGGCGAAAGATAAATTTTTGTTTACAAATTTGCAGATGTGCACTGCTACAAAACAATATGCCCGGACGTGTTTCACAACATTTCTGTCGTTTCATACTGTTTCGTTATTTGCAGACACACTTTGCTAATCTTCCTTGGCACACTCTTCTTCAAACGGAGTTCCTTAATATCGCATCTTACGATAGTTTAAAATCAGTATGGACGCATCTTCGTCACACAAGAAAGGTAGCATGAAAAGAGGGCTGGCAGGGGTAGCGACAAAAAAGCAAAAAATGAAGACAGCCAGAGTTCCCAGGCGGTCGCCGATCCGAATACTAACGTTGTTGCTTATCTTCGGTGATCGGACGAGAACGGCTGTTTTTTTTTTTTTTTTTATTTATGTATTTAGTTAGTTTTTCGAATTTAGCGCCGCTACAAAACAGTTGGCTCTGACGCGTTTCAAGGACACATCTGTCGATTCGTAGTGTTTCGTTAATTCCAACGACTTCCTAGCACTCTTCCTCCGCGCATTCTTGCTCAAACTGAGTTCATTACTGCAATTTCGTGTCTTACATTTAGTACAGTACTTTAAAATGCTTGTGGAAGCATCTTTGTCACACCTGAAAGTTAGTATGAAAAAGAGGGCTGGCAGGTGTAGCGACGCAAAAATTAAAAAATGAGATAGAGCCAACAGCACCTTTTTTTTTTTTTTTGTAACGTATATAAACTTTTATTTACAATTTTTAACAATTACATATCTTTACATGAAATTGTATATTT
The DNA here is from genome assembly GCF_021461385.2 of Schistocerca piceifrons. Classification (NCBI taxonomy): domain Eukaryota; kingdom Metazoa; phylum Arthropoda; class Insecta; order Orthoptera; family Acrididae; genus Schistocerca; species Schistocerca piceifrons. The sequence goes on along the minus strand of NW_025728779.1, from coordinate 8,732 downwards.
TCTCGTTTTCAGTTCTGATCCCGGTGTTCCCAGGCGGTCACCCATCCAAGTACTAACCGGGCCCGATGTTGCTTAACTTCGGTGATCGGACGAGAACCGGTGTATTCAACATGGTATGGCCGTTGGCGTCCTTATAATGTGGCCGCACGGCAGAGGAAGCCTTCGCCCCTTCTCCCAACACACGCAATCGCCGTTTTCCGTGGCACATTTGACGCAAAGCACGTCCTTCCACCGCCACGTGGGTGACACGCACAACACAGCTGCTCGTTGCGCCGCCTGTCATTTCTTGTTATCCGGCGCAGGGCCGGGCGTCGGGCGGGGGGGGGGGGGGGCTGCGCGGGGTGTGGCAGTGTCCTGCTGGACCGGCGGAAGCTTTCTCACCTGGCTGACACGCGCCGCGCTTCCAGAAATTTGCGTAATTTGCGCGTTGCATCCTCGCCTGTCGTGTCCCCTCCCCTTCCCTTCCGTCCCGACTTGTCCCGACTTTGCTCGACTGCCGCTCGCTGCCGCTCGGGTCGCGCTCCATATGACCGCACAAGCACGACAAACATCTGCGAGATGGGCGCGGGCCGAACCGGCGTGTCCGAGACGCCGTGTGCGGCCGTTCGGAGCTACTAGAGTAGAGCAGCGCTGCGCTGGAAAGGTGCGAAAACACGGACAGAGGACACAGGAGGTTCAACAAAGCATCCATCTCCTCTAGAGGCGAAAGATAAATTTTTGTTTACAAATTTGCAGATGTGCACTGCTACAAAACAATATGCCCGGACGTGTTTCACAACATTTCTGTCGTTTCATACTGTTTCGTTATTTGCAGACACACTTTGCTAATCTTCCTTGGCACACTCTTCTTCAAACGGAGTTCCTTAATATCGCATCTTACGATAGTTTAAAATCAGTATGGACGCATCTTCGTCACACAAGAAAGGTAGCATGAAAAGAGGGCTGGCAGGGGTAGCGACAAAAAAGCAAAAAATGAAGACAGCCAGAGTTCCCAGGCGGTCGCCGATCCGAATACTAACGTTGTTGCTTATCTTCGGTGATCGGACGAGAACGGCTGTTTTTTTTTTTTTTTTTTTTTTAATTTATGTATTTAGTTAGTTTTTCGAATTTAGCGCCGCTACAAAACAGTTGGCTCTGACGCGTTTCAAGGACACATCTGTCGATTCGTAGTGTTTCGTTAATTCCAACGACTTCCTAGCACTCTTCCTCCGCGCATTCTTGCTCAAACTGAGTTCATTACTGCAATTTCGTGTCTTACATTTAGTACAGTACTTTAAAATGCTTGTGGAAGCATCTTTGTCACACCTGAAAGTTAGTATGAAAAAGAGGGCTGGCAGGTGTAGCGACGCAAAAATTAAAAAATGAGATAGAGCCAACAGCACCCGGTGTTCCCAGGCGGTCACCCATCCAAGTACTAACCGGGCCCGATGTTGCTTAACTTCGGTGATCGGACGAGAACCGGTGTATTCAACATGGTATGGCCGTTGGCGTCCTTATAATGTGGCCGCACGGCAGAGGAAGCCTTCGCCCCTTCTCCCAACACACGCAATCGCCGTTTTCCGTGGCACATTTGACGCAAAGCACGTCCTTCCACCGCCACGTGGGTGACACGCACAACACAGCTGCTCGTTGCGCCGCCTGTCATTTCTTGTTATCCGGCACAGGGCCGGGCGTCGGGCGGGGGGGGGGGGGGGGCTGCGCGGGGTGTGGCAGTGTCCTGCTGGACCGGCGGAAGCTTTCTCACCTGGCTGACACGCGCCGCGCTTCCAGAAATTTGCGTAATTTGCGCGTTGCATCCTCGCCTGTCGTGTCCCCTCCCCTTCTTTGCTCGACTGCCGCTCGCTGCCGCTCGGGTCGCGCTCCATATGACCGCACAAGCACGACAAACATCTGCGAGATGGGCGCGGGCCGAACCGGCGTGTCCGAGACGCCGTGTGCGGCCGTTCGGAGCTACTAGAGTAGAGCAGCGCTGCGCTGGAAAGGTGCGAAAACACGGACAGAGGACACAGGAGGTTCAACAAAGCATCCATCTCCTCTAGAGGCGAAAGATAAATTTTTGTTTACAAATTTGCAGATGTGCACTGCTACAAAACAATATGCCCGGACGTGTTTCACAACATTTCTGTCGTTTCATACTGTTTCGTTATTTGCAGACACACTTTGCTAATCTTCCTTGGCACACTCTTCTTCAAACGGAGTTCCTTAATATCGCATCTTACGATAGTTTAAAATCAGTATGGACGCATCTTCGTCACACAAGAAAGGTAGCATGAAAAGAGGGCTGGCAGGGGTAGCGACAAAAAAGCAAAAAATGAAGACAGCCAGAGTTCCCAGGCGGTCGCCGATCCGAATACTAACGTTGTTGCTTATCTTCGGTGATCGGACGAGAACGGCTGTTTTTTTTTTTTTTTTTTTTTTTTTAATTTATGTATTTAGTTAGTTTTTCGAATTTAGCGCCGCTACAAAACAGTTGGCTCTGACGCGTTTCAAGGACACATCTGTCGATTCGTAGTGTTTCGTTAATTCCAACGACTTCCTAGCACTCTTCCTCCGCGCATTCTTGCTCAAACTGAGTTCATTACTGCAATTTCGTGTCTTACATTTAGTACAGTACTTTAAAATGCTTGTGGAAGCATCTTTGTCACACCTGAAAGTTAGTATGAAAAAGAGGGCTGGCAGGTGTAGCGACGCAAAAATTAAAAAATGAGATAGAGCCAACAGCACCTTTTTTTTTTTTTTTTTTTAAACGTAATAAACTTTTGTTTACAAAATAACAAATACAGTCATGAGATTCCAAGGTATTTTCAATTTCAGTTAGTTATCGAGTCTTTTTCTTTTCTTTACTGATATGTAACTTTGTTGCAATTGTCTGTTTCATTATATTTTGTGCATTTGCAGGTAATTTACACTGTTGCACTGATTTGTAAGTCAGTGGAGCAAGAGTATTTCATTTTTCAGTTTTGTTTGCGTTTTTGTTAAATTTTATGGGTTATTGATTCAAACACTTCTAAGTTCTTTACTTTAGGTCGAGTTTTTGGTCTGGTGCCATTATGTGGCTTGTAACTATTATTAGAGATGTCTTATTGGCTAAGGCTTACATTTAAGAGACAAAGGACAATGACAAATATCGGTGTTCCCAGGCGGTCACCCATCCAAGTACTAACCGGGCCCGATGTTGCTTAACTTCGGTGATCGGACGAGAACCGGTGTATTCAACATGGTATGGCCGTTGGCGTCCTTATAATGTGGCCGCACGGCAGAGGAAGCCTTCGCCCCTTCTCCCAACACACGCAATCGCCGTTTTCCGTGGCACATTTGACGCAAAGCACGTCCTTCCACCGCCACGTGGGTGACACGCACAACACAGCTGCTCGTTGCGCCGCCTGTCATTTCTTGTTATCCGGCACAGGGCCGGGCGTCGGGCGGGGGGGGGGGGGGGGGGCTGCGCGGGGTGTGGCAGTGTCCTGCTGGACCGGCGGAAGCTTTCTCACCTGGCTGACACGCGCCGCGCTTCCAGAAATTTGCGTAATTTGCGCGTTGCATCCTCGCCTGTCGTGTCCCCTCCCCTTCTTTGCTCGACTGCCGCTCGCTGCCGCTCGGGTCGCGCTCCATATGACCGCACAAGCACGACAAACATCTGCGAGATGGGCGCGGGCCGAACCGGCGTGTCCGAGACGCCGTGTGCGGCCGTTCGGAGCTACTAGAGTAGAGCAGCGCTGCGCTGGAAAGGTGCGAAAACACGGACAGAGGACACAGGAGGTTCAACAAAGCATCCATCTCCTCTAGAGGCGAAAGATAAATTTTTGTTTACAAATTTGCAGATGTGCACTGCTACAAAACAATATGCCCGGACGTGTTTCACAACATTTCTGTCGTTTCATACTGTTTCGTTATTTGCAGACACACTTTGCTAATCTTCCTTGGCACACTCTTCTTCAAACGGAGTTCCTTAATATCGCATCTTACGATAGTTTAAAATCAGTATGGACGCATCTTCGTCACACAAGAAAGGTAGCATGAAAAGAGGGCTGGCAGGGGTAGCGACAAAAAAGCAAAAAATGAAGACAGCCAGAGTTCCCAGGCGGTCGCCGATCCGAATACTAACGTTGTTGCTTATCTTCGGTGATCGGACGAGAACGGCTGTTTTTTTTTTTTTTTTTTTTTAATTTATGTATTTAGTTAGTTTTTCGAATTTAGCGCCGCTACAAAACAGTTGGCTCTGACGCGTTTCAAGGACACATCTGTCGATTCGTAGTGTTTCGTTAATTCCAACGACTTCCTAGCACTCTTCCTCCGCGCATTCTTGCTCAAACTGAGTTCATTACTGCAATTTCGTGTCTTACATTTAGTACAGTACTTTAAAATGCTTGTGGAAGCATCTTTGTCACACCTGAAAGTTAGTATGAAAAAGAGGGCTGGCAGGTGTAGCGACGCAAAAATTAAAAAATGAGATAGAGCCAACAGCACCCGGTGTTCCCAGGCGGTCACCCATCCAAGTACTAACCGGGCCCGATGTTGCTTAACTTCGGTGATCGGACGAGAACCGGTGTATTCAACATGGTATGGCCGTTGGCGTCCTTATAATGTGGCCGCACGGCAGAGGAAGCCTTCGCCCCTTCTCCCAACACACGCAATCGCCGTTTTCCGTGGCACATTTGACGCAAAGCACGTCCTTCCACCGCCACGTGGGTGACACGCACAACACAGCTGCTCGTTGCGCCGCCTGTCATTTCTTGTTATCCGGCGCAGGGCCGGGCGTCGGGCGGGGGGGGGGGGGGGGGGCTGCGCGGGGTGTGGCAGTGTCCTGCTGGACCGGCGGAAGCTTTCTCACCTGGCTGACACGCGCCGCGCTTCCAGAAATTTGCGTAATTTGCGCGTTGCATCCTCGCCTGTCGTGTCCCCTCCCCTTCTTTGCTCGACTGCCGCTCGCTGCCGCTCGGGTCGCGCTCCATATGACCGCACAAGCACGACAAACATCTGCGAGATGGGCGCGGGCCGAACCGGCGTGTCCGAGACGCCGTGTGCGGCCGTTCGGAGCTACTAGAGTAGAGCAGCGCTGCGCTGGAAAGGTGCGAAAACACGGACAGAGGACACAGGAGGTTCAACAAAGCATCCATCTCCTCTAGAGGCGAAAGATAAATTTTTGTTTACAAATTTGCAGATGTGCACTGCTACAAAACAATATGCCCGGACGTGTTTCACAACATTTCTGTCGTTTCATACTGTTTCGTTATTTGCAGACACACTTTGCTAATCTTCCTTGGCACACTCTTCTTCAAACGGAGTTCCTTAATATCGCATCTTACGATAGTTTAAAATCAGTATGGACGCATCTTCGTCACACAAGAAAGGTAGCATGAAAAGAGGGCTGGCAGGGGTAGCGACAAAAAAGCAAAAAATGAAGACAGCCAGAGTTCCCAGGCGGTCGCCGATCCGAATACTAACGTTGTTGCTTATCTTCGGTGATCGGACGAGAACGGCTGTTTTTTTTTTTTTTTTTTTTTTAATTTATGTATTTAGTTAGTTTTTCGAATTTAGCGCCGCTACAAAACAGTTGGCTCTGACGCGTTTCAAGGACACATCTGTCGATTCGTAGTGTTTCGTTAATTCCAACGACTTCCTAGCACTCTTCCTCCGCGCATTCTTGCTCAAACTGAGTTCATTACTGCAATTTCGTGTCTTACATTTAGTACAGTACTTTAAAATGCTTGTGGAAGCATCTTTGTCACACCTGAAAGTTAGTATGAAAAAGAGGGCTGGCAGGTGTAGCGACGCAAAAATTAAAAAATGAGATAGAGCCAACAGCACCCGGTGTTCCCAGGCGGTCACCCATCCAAGTACTAACCGGGCCCGATGTTGCTTAACTTCGGTGATCGGACGAGAACCGGTGTATTTTTTTTTTTTTTTTCTTGTTTTTTTTTTTTTTTTATTTTTTTTTTTTTTTTTTTTTTTTCTTTTTTTTTTTTTTTGTTTTTTTTTTTATTTATTTTTTTTTTGTTTTTTTCTTTTTTTTCTTTTTTTTTTTTTTTTTTTTTTTTTTTTTTTAACCGGTGTATTTTTTTTTTTTTTTTTTTTTTTATTTGTTTTTTTTTGTTTACTTTTTTTTTTTTTTTTTTTGTTTTTTTGTTTTGTTTCTTTTTTTTTTTTTTTTTTTTTTTCCTTTTTCCTCTTTTATTATTTTTTTTTTTTTTTTTTTTTTTTTTGTTTTTTTTTTTTTTTTTATTTTTATGGCTAAAACTGGAACCTCATCCTATTACTCAGTTACTCTCTTTCTGTAACTTTATCCATTTTATTACTTTTTCCAAAAATAGTCTTACGTATACTAGTTTACAGGCTGGCACATAACAAAGATAGACAAATGAATGGAGACTGGTTATATTTCACCAGCTAACACTAACTATATATCTAAACTTAATTTGATAAACCTGCGCGTAAGACGCAAATAAGGTCAGTGTGCGTATCATCAAAGCTCAATTGCGAGACTGAAAGACCATTGATACAAATAAAAGGGGCTCGGAATCATCTTACAGTTGTTTCGCATACGCATGATGCAATGCAGATGATAAAAAATTAGCAAAATATTCTTTGTGTTTATTACTATTTTTGATCTTACAATATTGGTCCCAAATATGAGTCAAAAAGGTGAGCCCATCGTGAATTTGCCGGTCAATGAGGGCGTAAACAGTATGGCCCAACAACCACACAGCAGTATTGTGTTTTGGCCGCGGGAAATATTTGAAATCAGGTACAATGACACTATCAACTGAGACGTGCGCCGGAGTAGTTCGCGTGATGAGAGCCACCATTATCTGGCAAGTCCTCCACACATCGGAAGCAGCTTGGCATTGCAGACGGTGTTCTCTGGTGTCAGGCATGCCACATCTGCTACAGTTGGGGGAGGCAAGAAGTTGAATATCGGCTAAACGCTGATTGGTAGGCAGTGTGTTGTTGACTAGTTTGTACCACAGCGCAGACACGTCGGACGGCAGAATACTGCTATTAACATTTGACCACACCTGCTTCCAGTTAACAGTAGGTAAGCGGACTTCCAATTTACTAGGGGGGGGTTGTCCCATCAATTCAATATAGAGTTGCCGTGCTGTCCTGTGTGGATTCGTGGCCGTGCAGAGGACGTAGCTTTTATTTAGAATATAGTCTCGTACAAAGGACATACGGTAAGGGATGTTGGCCACCGATACTGGGGCGCTTTCAGATTCTGGCCGATAGATTTCTAGCAGGGATGCTGTCGATCCATCGGGAAAGCCGGCCTGCATTTCAGCGGTGCGGTTGACGAGCAACGCTGCACATTTGCGACTGAAGTCTACTAGCCCGAGTCCTCCATGTGACGGGTCCAAGACACAAACTGCTGCTCGCACTTTAAAAATTTCGTGGCGCCAGAGTAGCCAGTATACTGCCTGAGATATAGCGCGTCCTATTTGTTTTGGCACGCTAAGCAACTGCGCCATATACCACGCCTTGGAGAGAATAAAGGAATTGATTAGTTTGACTTTCTGGTGCAAGTTAAGGTGTCGGGTTGCGTGGCATTTGCAGAGGCCCTTAATGGAGTTGAGAATTCTTCTCCAATTTCGTGCTTGCATATGCTGTGGGCACGCAGTTATGTCTAGACCCAATACTTGATGGTCTCTCACTATTCTGTACCATGGGCGGACAATATCGGTGGCTAGCAGACCCAGTGGAAGTAGAACAGTTTTATTAGTATTTATCGCTGCTCCAGACGCACTTTCATACTGATGAAGGGAGGCGCGTATCGAGTCTATGTCTGCTGTGTGGTCAATGAAAGCGCCTACGTCATCTGCGTATGCCACACATTTAAAGGAAGCATTGTGTATTTGTACACCTTTTGACGTCCTGCCTATTGTTCTGAGAAGCGGGTCTATGGCGATCACGAATAAGAACATTGACAGCGGACACCCTTGCCTGACAGAGCGGCAGATAGGTATCGGTTTAGTTTGCCATCCGTTTAATGTGACTATTGATCTTGCTCCCGTGAGAATATTTTCAATAATTTTGATAAATTCTCGGCCGAATCCCATTTTTGTCATGACCTGTAGCAAGTATTTGTGGCTTATGCGATCGAAAGCGTTCGCAAAGTCAATGGATAGAATAGCTGTCGATAATTTATGGACTGCCGTGTAAGCTACTATGTCTCGGTATAAGGACGCTGCGTGGAAAATATTGTGGTGTGTTACTCCGCACGTTTGGTAAGAGCTGATAGCTTTGTTCATGACTGGCTTCATCTTTGCTGCAAGGCACCTTGCAACGATTTTGTAGTCAGTATTGAGTAACGTGATGGGCCGGAAATCTTGGACGCAACATGTATGTTGCGTTTTTGGGACGAGCACAACTCGACCTTCCAGAAATTTTGCGGGAATATCGATGCCACGAATTACTTCATTTACTATGTCGGTGAGTTTTTGCCCAAAGATGTCCCAGTAGACCTGATAGAATTCGGTTGGCAGGCCATCAGGTCCCGGCGACTTTCCTTTAGAGCACGATTGTACAATAGGTTTTGTGTTCTGTACTGTCATCTCTGCTATCAACTGTTCTCGGTCCGCGTTCGTAATGTCAGTCTGCAGGTCGCATAACAAATTATTTAGCGCTACGTCGTCTGTCGCAACGTCTCGAAATAAGTCCGTGTAATGGGCTGTAATATGTTGGAGAATGTCTATTTTCCGCGTAAGGCGCTCGCCCGACGCAGTTGTTATCGATTC